>NW_022752980.1:1275338-1298082 GCF_011630105.1 Anneissia japonica
TAAATTTTAACACTTTTTCTGTATCTTGTTTTTCTTCTTTTATATATTAATATTAATGTTCAGTCTAGTTTTTTTTTATTGAAAATAAATTGTAATTATGTTTCAGATGAAAGTGATGACTCAATCCTAATGCCTTCATCACCAATGCTAGGGAATGATTACTCTCCTATTGACCAAATGGTATCTCCGCTGGCAGGTAATGTACATCCCTCCATCATCCCTCCATCGCCAGCAGTTGGACAACTCATTGACATTTGAGGTGCTATCAAATGACAGCTTCATGAGTGAAAGCTAACTGTTCTATTATCTAAAAGAACAAGTGGTTGGAGAGCATATAGCTACATGAGACGCTACCAGACGATGTCCCCAGTGGCAGAAAGAGCCTGCATTTCCATTATTCAGATGACCTCACCAGTGCTTTGACATCCCTGATGGCGGGAAATGACCATTTTCATATTTTTCTGATGATATTTAAAATGCCACCAGCAGACATCACTAACAGACCATTGTTCTATCAAGACAACTACACTAGTTGGTCAGCCCACGGGTATGAAAGAGGTCAACTGATGATATGCCTGCCACCTGGTGCAATTTGGCAAGTATAAGTGGAAAAGCAGCCACTAAATATCTGAAATATGTGTGGTGCAACTTCCTTCATGGTGAAATAGAAGCATGTCCACTATTGATTGTATCAGCTGCTGTATATACAACCGATATATAGTAAATTAAATTTAATTTGTTGTAAAGAATGCATTTCCTGTTTGCTTGCCAGCCAATTATTACTGTGAATAAAGCACAGGCGTTTATGTATTTTAACTTTAGATTTTATAAATATTAATATTGAAATATTTTCTTATTCTGTACAATTTAAATGTTTATTATTTCTGTGTGTGCTTTATTTTTTGAGATTAATTCCACAATGGACAATAAATATCATTATGGTTCTGTCATGTATAGAAAAACATAATTGTCATTAAATGACATCTGTGAGTCAATAAAACATATCCTCTATAGATTATTTTACAATCTTATGTCATGAAGTTGTGCTCAGCATTGAAAAGGCATATTGAATTAACATATTCTTTAAGTAATTTTTAACATTCTTTAGATATTCATAAGATGCAAATATTGAGTTAACGTTAAATTGATTATTGCTAGCAAGTAACATTAGTTGCACTGCATAGCAGTCCCCAACGCAATTGGAAAGACTCCCCGATTCGACTGACTAATCAGCATCACTGAAAGCTGTCGGTGATAGCATGTAGCGATTGTATGGAAACCATGCTTTAGTCTTGTAAACATCTTATTTCCTACAGTATGTGTATATAAATCAGAAATCAAATTTACTTAATTGATTACCCTCTTTCACACCACACTTTCCCCCTAAATTACATCTTCAGTACTACTTGTACTGATTTTAGTAATGCAATATCTGAACAACAGTGTATTTGATTGATCATTCAATATTTAAAATTTATTTGGCAACATTTTTAATGTAAGTACAGATGAGTATTTGCATGATCATATAATATTCAACTAAGTAAACAGCTCTAAATTTACCTGTCTAGTCTGAAAGGCTGCTGGATTGTATTCTAACATATTACGATGTATAACAAAGTATAACCTAATGTAAGCATGGAACAACAAAAATTTAGGATTTGATAAACTAATAAAATATGTTTTATAGGTTAGTAGCTACTGTATTCCATACTGTAGTATTTAATGAATAACCAATTTTTTCCAATCAATATACTACACCTCCGATAAAAAAAAACTTTAGTTTATTTTGTAGTATGTTAGTTGTCTGTGATTAGAGCTGCTTTAACATGTGTTGGTCTGCATAATATTTAAACAAATTTTATTTAGACAAAATATGTTAGTTTTAATGGTTTTACCATTACGATTTTTGGAAGTTACATAAATATATAGAGTAGATATCATATATCTTTTTCGTCAATGACAAACATACATTTAGAATACAATGACAAACATGATTACAAGATTGAAATACAAACACTTAAAAAGTCATTAAAACTAGATTGCTCAAAACTGAAAATAAGTTTACCTTTAGGGAACTCTCCACATTGTATCTGACTTATAAAATGAAATTAATGTAAATCTGCAAAGTTTAAAATTTTGTTTATAAAGTGTAAAATTAATGCATTCAAATTGACCATAAAACATGGTTTAAGTATGTACATTACAAAACAAACAAAAAGTAACAGAAAGCATTATGCTTATGATATTTGTTATAAATTATAACTTATTTACTGCACAGTTTAATTCAATTCAATCATTTTTTGTTTCAACAAAGTTCAATTCAATTCAATCATTTTTTATTTCAAATACAACAGCAAGGTAAAAAAAATCCAATCAGAACAATCAAGAAATATAAAACGTTTAATGTCGTGCTGATGACGTAAATCAAAGATTCGACCAACTATCACCACTGTTTTCGAATTCTGGTATGAATGCTTCATCCCGAACACTACTGAAACCCATGCTTTCCGTATGAGAGTTGAATTCGTAGTGAGATAGAGCTTGCGTCAAACCGCTGGATTTATCACCATACTAGAAAATAAAAGTTAAGAATAATCTAGAGATTAACTTATTTTACAGTGGATCAGCAGAAATTATTCTCCTGAAGATGATTGAAGCAACTCAATCGAAACATCGAGACTTTCTCAACTACAACAGTTCTTTTCTAACTACCTACGTGGTGTACCGCAAGCCTCAACATATGTTATTTTACAGTGGTGTATATAGGAGTCTTAAAAAAAGGGGGGTCGATGATGCGAGGGGTGTTAGCTCGCAAAATATGGTGATTTTAAGTGAATTATCTGAGGGGGATTTTTTAGCTTTTAACATTTTCAATAGAGGGAGACGACTAGGGGCAGGGTATTTTTTTGGGCTGGGGTCGTGCACCCCCACTGCATGAGAATGTTTGTATCACGTCATGTCTGCTGCGGATTTGTAGACGTTGATTGATTGTAAAGTCCCTCATACCTGTGAACTTGTTTCCATCAAAGGAATGAATTCCGCTATGCTGAATGTTTGGCCTGTACTTTCTTCTTCATCGTTTGCTTCTTCTGTGCCGCTCACATTGTCTTTTTGTGTGGGCTTCATCTCACCTAATTCAAAGTCAGTTTTTTTTAGTTTACACACTTCGTCGTGCATGTTAGTCTCCAAGTCTTTGGCGTCCTGTTAAGAAAGACTCAAATTTGAATTACCAAATTCATAAATTACATACGATTACAGTATAAGAATAATTGAGTATTGTTGATTCTTACAATTTTGTATGAGAAACGTGCCGCACCAATTTGTTAAATTTCGACATAGTACTGTATTTACAAATTTTGTCTTATCAGCAGGTTTGCTTTCTAATTAATTTGCATGTTCACGAGTTGGCTGAGCATGGAAACACAGTCTATAGCCTAAAACTGTTGCATACGTCAGACCTACTCGCGCGCACAGTTCAAAGAGTATAGAACTGTTCAGTCTTAATGCCTGTTTACACTATGACGATAACGATAAAAAGCAATTGTTCATATAGAAAATAAGGGAAGTTTTCAAACTAGCACGATTCGATAACGATTTATCGTGTATGTGTCAAAAAATATTTCGCAAGTCTAATGACGTCATATTCTATATGAAGCTTTTCAGCTTTTTATCGTCGATAGTTATCGTCATAGTGTAAACAGCCCTAATGGTGGACAAGCAAGCGCATTTAGATACTGTAGCCTGTACTGATAGCTTTGGTAGCATTGTTTACCTGTAATTCTGTCATGTATTTTGCATTTTCCAATTAAGAAATGGTAAACATTATTGTGGTATTGATGTTATCATTAAGTGTATGGTATAAATTAATATTTGTTTACTGTATTAATTTTTTAAATTGTATTCCTTCCCCGATTCCTTCCGGCAGACAACCACTAAAGAAAAGATAAAGATAAGATAAAGATAATAATATCAAAATCGACGATGACCTGAAGATGTTGTGAGAGAAACAGCAACAGAAACTAACAAATAGAAATTACTTGTCTAACATCATATAACATTTCAACTTAGATTAGAACACTCCAAACTTACACGTCACTCATTGGAGTCATAAACTGTTCTGTGAGCGTTTCCAGACTGTACCATTTCACTGGAACTTCTCCGTCTTTTAATCGTAAGTATCCCTTCTCGTACGCATCTTGTCCCAAGCCAAAATCACCTATCTTGGCAACTAGACCTTCGCCAATTAAAATGTTTCGCGCAGCTAGATCCCCATGAACAATCTTTAAGCTGGAAATGTACTCCTAAATGACATACAGTAAATGTTTTCTTTATTGCATATAACAGCGTAAAACACTAATTAAAGGATGTAAATATAATTCAAAATACAACATATCAAAATCTAAAATGTAAAACGGTAAGCATAAAGGAGTTGCATTCACATCGAATTCGAATCCGAGTTTTCGGATCGGAAAGCCTACCGAAGCGTTCAGAAAATCGAATCAGTGTACGAATTGGAACGCTGGCGTTCAGCGCTTCGGAAACGCGATCCGAATTTTGGTTAGGATCCGATGTGAATTTAGCTTAAGAAAGAATATCAATTATTGTTATAAATATCAATAAAAATAAAATATTTCGTTTCAAATGTATTTTCAAATGTACTTTCGTACCCATAAGCACTTGTAGGCCTGAACAGCAGATGAATATAATATATGTGTATATAATAATATGCTTAAGTTTTTTTAATAAGATACTCGTATACGTGTTTGTATTTCCATTTTGTTTGTGTTATTCGCTTAACTGAAATAATTACAGTAGTCTTAGCCAGAAAAGAACACACTACTGTATTGAGCGTTAGGCCAGCTGTTTAAAAATCATTTTTATCTGTGAAAATCGGAAAAATCCCTCATTGGTGAATATCGAATTGCTCATTAAAAAGAATATTACTAACTTATTGTCTTCAATTGTGATATAGATCAAAACAATTTATTATGGCGGAGTTACAGTTTTTTTCTATAGGTCTATAGAGTTAGTAGTTTTTAATAACAATGTTAAGGGCATTGCAAAGTAATAAGAACGGTATATTTTCTGATACTTGGCGAGGAGATACTTGTTTGTTCTATTTTTTTTTTCAATTTGAAAGTTCCTTAATTAAACAATTATATATTGCATTTTGTTGTTCAAGTTATTTAGTTTATCACAGCTGGTATTTGTTTATAAACTAACCATTCCTATGGCAATTTGTCTACCGATGCTAAACAGATCTTTGAGCTTCAAATCATAAATCGCTTCGGTATACACACCATCTTTCTTCATCTAAATAAAATATAAATAACCCTAAAGTTAGTTTATATATGACTGATCTTGTGTTTAGTCATTTTTTTATAACTAAATATTAAATATAAAGTTATAAAAATTATCTTGCGTTTAGTCATTTTTATAACTTCATACCTAATATTTAGAACGTATGCCTACTGATGATTATCAATTTTTTAATAGCATTTTCCACTTTTAAATCGTTCCAAACTTACAGCGCACAAAATTCCAAGTTTGAACATTATTCAAACGATTACGATAAACCAGGTACCTAATACTTCAGGTAAAATTCTAAAATGTAGACAAATTACATACAATGCATTTCCATAAACACGGATAGTGGGACTGTCGTAGCTGACACTTGGATCAAGACAAAAAAGGCATTAAACATAGACCTATTGTATAAACAAACACATTACTAATGGTCGTTGTAAGCAAAGAGAGATGTAAATCACCTTTGAACTTTTACGCAATAATTCCAATAGACATCCATATTGCATCAATGGAGTGATGATGTACATCGGATCTTCTGTTGTGCGACATCCAATGAGTTCAATAACATTATTATGTTTGCCGATCTGTGACATGAGTTGAATCTCTTTCTTAAAATCCATTTTTTCAGCTGCGGATGCCGTTTCTAAATATTAGAGCGAAATTTACCAGGTTATTCCACAAACAATATTAATATGATTAGGCCTATAATAGATCTTATTAAAATCAAAACAATTTTCATTTAAAATTCCATGTATTAAATAGGCCCATCAGTATTACAATTAGGCCTATATACATCACCTATAAGGTAGGACTACAGAAATATATAACAGGAAATGCCTCACAAAATAACAAATAATTACAATTTTAAGTCAATACAACTTTCACATCACCACGTGAACTGTTAAACATGCGTGAATTGTCTTATCTGCACTACTGTACTTACCTAAAGGTGTTTTTATTGCAACAAGTTTACGGCGACCACGCCCGTCCTGTTCAATTAATGGACATGAATAAACCATTCCAAATCGGCCATTACCTATCGGTTTTCTCTCATCCCAAACCACATGTGTGTGCAAGCATATTTCATGGTCCTTGAAGGCTGGGTCCACTAAAAGTATCCCAAAAATATATGTGTTGTCCTTAAATTATATTGATAGATATTTTATTAGAAAAAATATAGGTACCATATAGGTAAAGTATATGCCTACTAATCGTGAACTTGATTGCTTTATTTGATAAAAAAATGTAGTTGCGTTATTCTCTTTAATATTGATTGATTGATTGTCGTAAAAAAAACACGTACCCAAGCTACATAATACAGTATTGATGTTTGTTTTTCATATTGAAAAAAATGTTGGCCTATAAAATACGGTATACCAAACGATAAATATTAAAATAAACGTTTAGAGACCTGATTCAAAAGCCAATATAATTTGATATGAAAAAGTATGACCGTACCATTGTAACTCGTACTATGGCTGCCGTATCTGTATCTTTTAAGAACGAACGCAGCAATTAAAAGTATAAATATAATTATCAGTATAGCTCCTGCAATGATGATAGCTTTTTCTGAAAATAAAACAGTAAAAATTACCTGTATAATTTATTAGGTCTACAGTACTACAACATTTAGCCAAATATTTTCTACAAATGAACGAAGTATTAGGCCTATTACTAATTGTTTATATCATCTATAGCATCGATCCGATTTTAATTGAAAAAAATCAGTATAGTTACGGTAAATCATGTTTGTCCTTGTAATATATATGCAAGACAATATAATATATTATTGTTTTTTAATTAATGTTGTATATAGTACTTTATCTTTGCAGAACCATATTGTAAAACAGCGTTACCATCTCGATGTATGTTATTTTTCCTAAATATGTTTAATAAATGCCGTAAATAAATAAACTTCATTAATCTTTTAAATAAGGCTGAATATTTCGCACCATCGCAACATATTTTATCCAAATGCTGTATTGTTTCATACCTGATGATAAAACAGCATTTATTGAATAATTAACATTATTTTCATACATTAAACATTCTTATAATTATCGTGGAATTACCATTGCTATCGTGTACCTAATCGAATCACATAGGCCTATGTAAGAGTTAGTTAGGTATACAAACTAACCTGTTAACTTGCTGCACTTATCACTAATTTGACATGCTCTTTCCTCGACATCGTTTCCTTGACAATAAAGCTCCTGTGGCTGACAAGAACGTGTGTAGTTTATGAAACCATTGCACGGGCAAGGACCAGAGGGTCTCCAGTCCGTCCATTCTCCAAATTCTATTGATGAACAGCATTTCAATGAGTGTTTGAAAAGTACACCAATTCGTTATAAATCAAGCAAACAACATTTATCCCAGGTATATAGAATCTTACCAGTAGGCCTAGTACCGGTAATGCATATCCTGTAGTTCATGGTGAAAATAAAAATATATTGTGATGTATTTTCATACTGATACCAGGGCTGGCGTCAGGTGTTGACCGACGGGGGTGGGGGATGCCGTAGCTCCCGATGGGGACCGATATCTCCGACGAGACCAAAGAGGGCGCGGTCGGGCATTGCTTAAAATCTTTCGAGTGGTCCACTTATAATGACAATATGGGTTTAAAAGGCTTATTTAATAGACTTTAGAGTCTTCTATAGGCATATGTAGAAAATACATACAATTTTTCCCCAAAGAATTGTGGGCTTTCTCCCCGAAGATAGGGAGGGGGGCAGCTCTCCCCGACGATGGAGAGGCACTGGTGCCACCCCTGACCGATACCGATTGTAGTGGACAAAGATCCAGGATTAAGGAGAGAAATAACTTTCGTCGAGTTAATAACGAAATGAAAAAAAATCTGGAAATTAAATAATTAACACTGAGTAAAATGAATTCATATCGGTACTCACCTATAAAAGTCTCAAACTTGATCTCAGACGCAGTTCCATTTTTTAGAAGTGAACCAACTTTAAGTTTAACCATAGGTTGAATCTTAAAAGAAGATTGATTTAGTGTCAGTCGTAGTGTGTCAAGCAATTTCAATTGGATTATATTTTAAATCATACAACGGGACAACTTACGTATAATCGATAGGTTTCATTTAATAGTAGCCCTGAAAGTTCTGTCACCTGTCGTTCCCGCCAATTTGTCTGATTTTGGGCCTGAAAAAGAAAATTAATCACGGACACTATTTATAATTATCCTGATATTTGTTTGAGGCCTATTGCGTTAATACTGCAAAGTCACTGTCAAGCCCAGTTTCGGATTCAGGACTTTGGTGAAAAGGCGAGCTCGTCCTCCGGAACAAACACTAAACAAGTGTTAAATCATTTATATATAGCTTAAAATGGCTGAAAATAAAAAGCATCCAGTGTAAGGGCGAACACTAAAACCATCCCTCTCGGACCATGGCAGGACATAATTATATCGCCTGGGACACCCGGCAAAACAAGATTCGCCAGGTTTTCCACTTAATATTTATTTTCTATAGAAGGAAGTAAGACAACCTTTGGAAACTTGTAATCAAGTTGTGTTAATATCACATAGCAAATGTCTTACCTTTAAGTTGAGAACAGTTTTCGTGTATTTTGTTAATGTCTGATACGTAGCAGTAAAGGCCACTAGTTCGCTGTCTCTTCGAACCTGGACAGGTGGTATCCATGATATTATAGCAGTCGCATATCCATCATCTTGCGGTACTACGTCATCCAACCGGAGGTCTATTATCAGCCCAGATATCTGTACATCTGTATAAAAACTATAATGAATGGTCGCAATAGTAGCATAACCCAATAATAATTGGGCCTATATAACTAATGCTAAAGTGAAAATTAAATCTAAGAAAATACAATAACTCACTTTGTTTTTGACAATAATCTCCGTCTTGTGTTGCAACAAAACAGTCTGGAACAAAATTGCAGATATTATCATCGACGTTATTATTATCGTCATCGTCACTAGGCTTCTAAGCGTAGCAATGGCAGCGACAGCATCTGAAATCGGGGGCTGGGTGGCAAGGCAACATTTTAGGGGGAAATATGCTGGGATGGCCAGAAGTGGGCGTGGTCGGACGTCGCTGAAAATGTCTTAAAAGTTGTCCAGGATGCGAACCCCCGAACACTTCATGGGTTTCAGAGGCTTATTTAATCGATTTTATAGTCTACTAATATGTAGAAAATACATATCATTCTTTTCTCCCCGACGAATTGTGATTTTTTTTTGTTGGGGGGGGGGAGAAAACTGGGGAAAAGAAACCCCCCCCCCCGCTAGCGCCGCCACTGAAGCGTAGTAATATATTTTGAAGAAACATCATTATCACCATCGTCATTGTCATTATAATCATCATAATTTGTTTTTAAATCATTAATATTTTTATTACTACTATTGTAAACATACTGTGCATTCTTGAACCTACCTGGTGTATTGAAAGTAGCCTTGAAGTCAAATACACCTTTATGGGATGAGTTTGTTCTAACGAAATGTATCTGGAAATGAAATGAATAATAAAATGAAATGCGACATAACGGTAAACCCTTACGTAGGCCTAAGTAGATACTAATTATGTCATGTTTCGTTCTTAAATATTCATGGAACTCACAGAAAATACGTATTTAGTGCCAAACCACAAGTCACGAAATACGTGCCAAAGAGAATACTGAAAAAGAAGCAAAGTCTATGGTTAACAATAAATATAGGCCCTTTCAGTTATGAATCTCAACGATCAACCAAACACACATATCAATCTGATTCATGATTCATTGCTACATGAATTTTGCCCTAATCGATTTTATAGTCTACTAATATGTAGAAAATACATATCATTCTTTTCTCCCCGACGAATTGTGATTTTTTTTTTGTTGGGGGGGGGGAGAAAACTGGGGAAAAGAAACCCCCCCCCCGCTAGCGCCGCCACTGAAGCGTAGTAATATATTTTGAAGAAACATCGTTATCACCATCGTCATTGTCATTATAATCATCATAATTTGTTTTTAAATCATTAATATTGTTATTACTACTACTGTAAACATACTGTGCATTCTTGAACCTACCTGGTGTATTGAAAGTAGCCTTGAAGTCAAATACACCTTTATGGGATGAGTTTGTTCTAACGAAATGTATCTGGAAATGAAATGAATAATAAAATGAAATGCGACATAACGGTAAACCCTTACGTAGGCCTAAGTAGATACTAATTATGTCATGTTTCGTTCTTAAATATTCATGGAACTCACAGAAAATACGTATTTAGTGCCAAACCACAAGTCACGAAATACATGCCAAAGAGAATACTGAAAAAGAAGCAAAGTCTATGGTTAACAATAAATATAGACCCTATTCAATTATGAATCTCAACGATCAACCAAACACACATATCAATCTGATTCATGATTCATTGCTACATGAATTTTGCCCAATATTACTACAATAGGAATATACATGTATATTTTCCCACTATAATTATATACCGGTATATAATATATTTTATTTATGATTAATTGGTCCACTTGCTAACTTACTTGTCATGAAATAATTGCAATTTCACTCTCTCTCTCTTTTTATTTGATTACGGGCCTACATAATATTGAAATATTCATCTGATTGGATGGCATATGTTCACACTTCAAAAATCGAGTCGATATAATTCGAATTGCGCAGACGTGTATTATGCACAGAACGTCCTTACGCTGTCTTAACCTAGGTATAACCAAGGAGATATTAACAGAATGATAATGGACCTTTTCGCTAAGCCCGCTTCTTGGATACTGTTGCTATGGTCCCCACAAACGGCATTTACGTAAACACGTGCATTTGTGGACAAGTGCGTATTCCTAGTCCTGTCCTGATTGGTCAGTTTGTAAGGCTGATTGACACTCCATTCAGTTGACCTTTAAATTGGATTGGTATCCGTAATCGATTTTCATTAGTAACAACTTATAAATCAACAAAAACTCATCGAATAATTTCGAGCTGTCTCAAGTTGATAACATTTCTTTAGTCATATTCGATGGTTTATTGCATTTTATATTTCGGAAGTTTCGACTTTAGGAATACCACAGAAAAGTTATTGTTATTGATTTAGTGTCAGTCGTAGTGGAAATAATAAGTATATGAACAAATTTTATTACTCACCCACTGACTGAGTAGTGCAGTGGGTTAGTAATAAAATTTGTTCATATACATATTATTATTACCACTACGACTGACACTGAATCAATAACAATAAGAGGGTCGGACTGGCTAAGAATGAACAATGTAAAACAATGTCGATAATAACCCTGAAAAGGCTTACCCAACTCTGTAACAACATGAATGTATTGATAGAAATGTTAACATAAATATAACAAGACAGGATGTGGTTGCAGAGTGGTTACAACAGTCTTACTTTTAAGCGCGCGTCGACCTTGTCCCGTTTATTCAACTTTACGTGGTTGGTAAGAAACCATACTTCAATTATGTTGCTTATTAGTTTAATTATGTTTATTTCTCACGAATTTAAATTTGTCGTAAATATTTTTTTGTATTGTTATATTGTAAGATATAAAAAAAAATATAATGATATTGGGCAAAATAAATATAAAAATCTGTAAACCCTTAGAAAGATGCAATTACGCATTGCCTTCATTGAGCACTGATCGAACAGAGTTGTTTTGGTTCACTGAATTTTTGCTGCGAAAATCCTTAAACTGATGCAAAGAATACTTTTATATAAATTGTTTTATACATGTACTCTGGAAAAATAAATTATCTCTTTCTAATATTAAAAAAAAAATCCAAGAGTTGTTTATTTTAACCACAGATCATATACATATACGTATATATGTATATAGGATCTGTGTTTTAACAAAATAATATACTAAAAGTAAATTATATTTTGATAATTTACATATGTTTGTTGTGGGTGTGTCATGCTGGATGAAAATTACCGTGACAATATCTGTCTCCAGGAGAGGACAGTAGCTACAATTTCCATCTCCAACTTTTTGTAACTGGTTGTTGCTCTTTAACTCTTCTACGTCGATAGCATATCTTTCAATGTCGTATGATTCAAAGGTCTGTGTGTGTGTAGATTGAATATTTAGGCCTACTAGTTCAATAGCAGACTTTTTATATCAAGTCTTTAAATTTAAAAAAATTTAAAATCTTGTAATGTAAAATAAAAGATCAGTGCAGTACTCAATGGCAGCACTAGAAAACATAAAAAGATTTTGGATCAAGTGCGATCATCCATGTGCCTGTCTCTTATACACATCTAGATGTGTATAAGAGACAGGACCTTGGCCCCCCTCCCCACCCCGTCGGGCAAATCCTAGCGCCACGCCTGACTACGAGCCATGCTCTCTGGACGATTATCTTTTTCGCCGCACCACCATTCGTACTTTTCGGTTTTCCGATGTCCTTACATATCGTTTTTCATTCAAAAAGTGCCTCTTAGAATTTAATAAGTTCTCATAAGAACCCCTCGATTTTCATCTATTTCCATAAGCGCCCCCTCAATTTCCACTCTGTTTTCATAAGCGCCCCGTTTGAATAAGCACCCCTCAAAAAGTGCAAAAGTATTTCATGCGCCCGGGCCCTTATTCGTCAGGCCCGTAGGCAGGATTTTTGATGGGGAGGTGCGTTTTGCAACCGAAGTGGACCTTACGATGGGCGACTGCCTAGGGATCCCCGCGAGGGTGGGGCGAATCTTCTGGAAGCTCTGACAAATCAGCATTTTGAGGGCCTTTTTTTAATGGATTTCTAAAATCTATAATTTGTAATATCCTATTTAAATTTTCCATTCATTTGAGTATTGCCTAGGGATCCCCGCGAGGGTGGGGCGAATCTTCTGGAAGCTCTGACAAATCAGCATTTTGAGGGCCTTTTTAATGGATTTCTAAAATCTATAATTTGTAATATCCTATTTAAATTTTCCATTCATTTGAGTATTGTCTAGGGACATACAGTAAAGCAGGAGTAATAGTGGGTGGGGGTGGAGGGAGTTCAGACATAATGGTCAATATCACCTCAACCCCACCATGGTTGGGGCTGAGGTAAGAAAATTTATGATTATGGCACCTCAAAATGGCCGGAAATGGCACTCTCAAACAAACTTCCATGATTTTTCTTTTTTCTCCATTTTTTAAATAATTTTAGGGGGCGGGGCTCTTCCCCCTTGAATCCACCACTGTGAAATTGTAATTTTTCATGTTCTTTACATCTGTAGGCCTACAGATGACATGGATCAATATGCAATCACTGGAGCTGATAGTTTCCAACAGATTTTGTAGCACATTATTAAAAATCAACGGATAGAAGAGCGAGCAAAAAAATGTAATGCATATAGCATTTCGCGATAATTTGGAACGATTTTAGTGAAATAATAGGTTTTAAAAAGTGGACTTTTTGAAAATTTTGTGGTCCAGGGGCAGAGGCCTGGAGGGGGTTGTGAGAAAAGCGACAATGTAGCATTTTGAGGGTCTTACAATAGATTTCTTAAACACATAATTAATATTTATTTTAAATTTTCATTAATTTGGGTGTTTTTTGGGACCTGAAAAAGTAACGTTAGGCCTATAATTATGTCCTGTATATCTGCAGGCCTATAGATAACATGCTTCATATTATATAAATCAATCTGCAATCACCGAAGACGATCAATTTCTAACAAATTTCATACCACATTATTAAAAATCAATGGTTAGATAAGCTAACAAATATGCAATGCATGCTATAGCATTTTATGATAATTAGGAACGATTTTGTGAAATCATAGGTTTTAAAAAATAGAACTTTTTGAATTTGGGGGGTGGGGTGCGTCCGCATCCCCTGCACCCCCCCCCCCCCCCCCCCCCCGGCCTGTTCGTGCGAGTACAGCAGTTACACTTTTGGAGCCGGTTTGTGTCAAAACTTTGTAAACTAAATTGTATAATGGTAGTTTTAATAAGAAAGTGTATCTAATCTTAATGAAGTACTTTGCCCAACTTTAACAAATCTTTACAAATGCCTCCTGTAGCATGCAATAAAGAATGCGATTATATAGGGCCGTCAAATGAATATTATTCACTGTATTCTAGTAAAACTAAGCAGAAAATGTTTGAGGAAGTTAAGTGACGTCACATTCATTGCTACCAACGACTTACCCGGTGCCGCCCAACTGATGTTTGTTAACAAATTCCATCTATTTGAGGTATTCCTTTCATCAGTTTTTTCGACTCTGTTAACGACTTTAATATCGTTAACGTCATCTATGGAGACAAAACAAAATGTGTACAAGCGTTCCTGTTACTATTAAATTCCACTCTTGGTTTCTTGCCTTTAATTAATTTACTTCTAAAAAAATCATGGATTATTCCTTCGTTGGTCTAATAAGCGGCCATAAGTCATCGTAATTATTATACTTACAATTTGCCAAGTAATAACAGCACTTCCCAGCATCATGACCAATTGGAAATGTAATGAGGACAAAAATGATAAGAAGATGATTCAAACTCAAAGAAAATGACTCCATCATCCTATTATTAGGTAAATATTAAAAAAACAAATACAAGATCATAAGATAAAGCAAAGAAACATGTATCATGTTGAAAATCAATTACTGAATAATCGTCTTTATGATGCAAAAGCTATTGCAGTTGATTCAGAGAACCAGGGTTCACTGTTCCCTGAAAGAACCAAACCGAATTAAAAACCATCAAGGCTGTGCTAGTGTAAGTATAATGGGTGTAAGCCTATCTAATGCTCCGAAATTAAGAAACATGCTCATTGGCAATACTCTATATTAAAAAACCGTCTAATTCGTCATCGTTCCCTATAAAATCGTAGGCCTACTGTGTGCTATAGAACTAATGTATTAGTGCTGGAATGTATGAATAGTATGGAAGTTAACATTACTTTAATACTTGAATGTTTATATTTAAAAATTAACTTCTTTTCAAGCAATAAACAATATTTACTTACGGAACGTGCTTAAAAATGGTTTTTATCTCTCTAAACCTTCAAGTAGGCCTACTTGCAATAGACTTACGAATAAAGAACTTGTTAGAGCCAAGAATACCGTAGACCTATGGTTAAAACCTATTGGGAAACACTTGTACAAGGAGGGGAAGTAATTGCCGGAAGGAGGATTTCCATCGCGTTTGAAGGACGTTAACTCAATTGGATCTTACCACCATGATCTTACCATCTTACAGACTAGCATGGTCTGCATATATGGGGGAGCACGCCTCCGATAACCAATGTCCTTGACAAGAGCTCGCTGTTTTCATGCCTAACGATTTATTATAATAATGGTTAATGATCAAAATTATCATCATCGTCATCATGCTGTTGTTAAGGTTACCGCCTGCTATTGTGTTATTGTTATTAGGCCTATTTTAATTACATATAAATATTTGTTCTCATAATCATTATCATGTCTCTGTGTTCATCAGCTTATATTCATTCTCTTAAAATATTGAATTAGGCCTATTTTATAGTTTTTGGAACCTACATTTTGGTTTTGTTCAACTGTAAAGATGTACGCATACAGTATTATTTTGGTTTATAGTTACTTTATACTCGTAAATGCAAGCCATGGTTTGTATTGAAAATTGGCTTGTTACAGTATATCAGTATGCTTATTGAGATATTGAAAATAAAAAGAAAACTGGCACAGCGCCCTCTCTTAAAAATTCGAACAAGAGGGGGAGACATCGAACACAACAACAACAACATCCACAACCACACTTTGAAAAAAACCCCATATAAACAATTCCGAAAGATGTCATCAAAATCGCTTCGACCTAACAATTTCACTTGCTTACAAGTCGAAAGTTTGTCTGACAATGAAGATCAGTCAGAGAAAATAGACCAGAATCCAAAATCAGTGGATAATCAGAATGTAAACCAGAAAAAACGTGCAAGGAGAAAAAAGAAGAGGCAAGAGAAGGCTGAGGTAAGTGAGTAGGCTAGCCAGGCCTAGGCCCTAACTAGCCTTAGCTAGGGTAGGCTAAGCTAAGCTAGAGGGCCTAGGCATTGCATTGGGCAGTCTAAGGCGTCCTAGGATAGGCCCAGCTATGGTATGCTGGAGGCTATCCTTAAGGTATATGGTTGCAGTGGCGGATCTATGATTTAGCAATGGGGGTGTATAGTGGATGGGAAACCACCCCCACCATTTTCCTTTAATTAATTGTCATGTAAATGTATACTTTGAAAATTCTAAATAAAAAAAATATATATTGCGTCTTGTAATTACTGATGATGCATTATGTGAATAAACTGAACTTGAATTTGAATGATTAATTAATTATAATTATAATTAATTATAGATTCAGTTTTGCCTTGCAATTTCACTGCATATTCACTGAATTCTCCTACCCATTGAATTTCCACTCTGCAATAATTCACTCAGCATTTGAGTCCCATTGCGACAAAGCTAATCCAGGCTTAAAAATAGACCATGCTCTGTATTGTATGATTTAATTGGTTATTTAAATCATTATACAGTAATAACCTTTATTTTGTTGTATAAATATCTACAGATAAGAGATATTGCTTTTGGAAAGATACCAAGCGTAAATTGTAAACCAGCCGTTCAGTCAGTGGTGGTATCTTCAACCCAGAGTAATGGAAATAACTTTCATCAAATCTCTGGGGACAACCCTAAAGTGACTACTCAACAGTGGGACTCTTGGAAGGAAAGGGACGAAAATGTAACTACGTCCATCTTTGGTTTGATTGGCTTTTTTGTACAGTGTATGACAACCGCAGTGTAAGATCTTTGGTCACTGGCTAATATTTTGTTTGGTGAAGGCCATGAAAGCCAGCCAGCCAATATATTTCAGTTTAAATGAAACTCTATATTGCATCAGATATTATTTTATAAATACTTGTTTAATATGATAAATAACACATTAACAATATAATCATTGAAAAACATAAACATGGTAAACTAAGAACATAAAAAATAATAATTTAATCAAATCAGCAGTTCAATTTAGTATATTAATTACAAGTAATTTCTGACCCAATTTATCAAATGCAAAACACTGAGCAGTGATTGATATTACCTATTTGCTTATTCTACCCACATTTTATTGGTTATGACAATGGAGGTATTATTGAAGAGGAGATCGCTCGCTAACAGATCCCTTTGACGCGTCAAACCAATGTGTTCCCTGCCGCATGGGCGTGTATCTTATTAACATTTTTTTTGTTAGCAACAACTTGGAAACGACATGCTTTTATACTCTTCAACACGGCAGTTGTGCGATAAACTGATTGATTTTAACTCATTAAATATCTTTAGAATTAACAATGTTCCCCTGATTGGATTTTTTCAGACTTTTAGTATGTTGTTATGTTTATATTTCATAAACGGATTCCGCAAAATATTTCCGTTACAATTTCTTTTATCTAAAGATCGATTGGTTCGTCTATAAAGCTAAGGCAGTGTAAAACTGAAAATTACTGTGATTTTTGGATTGAATTTTCGAATAGTCGACACTCGTTCACACTAGAACGAATTAATTTATTATAATCCTCAACCATTCTTTAATTAATATCTGTTAAAATTAGAACTATCGAGTTTCATCCAATTTATAGAAATTTAATTTGAAATGTACCATACTTTTAAAGCTCATGTAAATGTTTCATTAAATTTGAAACTCTTTTTTGTAGAAATATTAATATGTTTGGTATTTCTTGAAAGATAAATGTATTAGCTTTAAGGTGAAAACGATTGCGCAGCCACAGTGATAGACTGTAACTGGTGCGCGTTGAGAAAAGAAGGTGTTCTCCATTTCGCAATGTTCAATTTTTTGGTAAACTAAGCCTGCTGAGCATTTGGTGGCGGGGAACACATTAGACTTCAAAAAACATCGCGCAAACGCCCTTCATGAGCTGCGGCCGCCTTGTACATGGCTCATTTGCATAGCACTGCGTGTGCGGAGCTTTTTCGAGTGATCTACTTCTCAATAATAGCTCCATGTTATGACCCAGTTGCCTCTAATAATATTATACTGTGTGTGTTGTTGAGCTAAATAAATTAACAATTAAATACTTTATGTTTGCATTCACATAAATATTATTCTTTTGCGGACTCTTGAATTGACTGGTAATAAATATAAGTATATTTATAATATTTTCTATTCAAAATTATTCAGCAAACAGAAGACCAATTTGCCAAAGACCTTCATGAAGCTATCTTGCAAAGTCAACTAGCATATGAGCATCAACAGAAGGTATGTCTGTGGAGTGAAGTTGTCACTACCCCTATTCAGATTGGAATATTTTTTTGTTAAAACTAAACCTTATACCTTGGTAATAAAGTTCTCCTTGGTAATGTTACACCCAAACTGTGCTAAGTTTAAGTCGTGCCCAAGAAAAATAACCAGGCTTATCCTTCTGCTACCTAGGCCTAGCTAAGCCTACTGCATGGTCTTTTATGTCAGTTCCTAAGTCTCATCATTGTCCAGCATAGCTGCAACAGCCCTGGAAGAATACTGTTTTTCCAACATTTTAAAACATCCAATTTTCAGTTCACAAATATTCAAATACAAAAACCCCTGGCAAATTTGACATCAAAATATTCCTTCTCAGTGGTAATTAAACTGTTTTGGTTAGACTTGTCACAGATGCTTCACATTTAATCTTTAAGAGACCTTCACAAAGTTGCATTTATTGCGAAGGTGGCATTGGCTGTACAATGACTCTGTTAGCATGCAAAATCCGCCTGCCAGCGTAATAATGATGTAAAGTACTGTTCGCATTTACCTGAAAGTGTTAATGCTGTTCTCTCGTATTTGGAATGACAATGAACCATGGAACTTTACAGGGGCGGATCCAGAGATATCCAAAAGGGGCCGATCGAGACAACAATGTCCTAGGGGGTCCGGGGACATGCCCCCACGAAATTTTTGTGTTCTAGACGCCCGAAAATAACATTTGAGTAGTTGTGGGCTATCATTTTTTTCTGTTTCTTTCTTTTTTTTCATTTTTTTTCTTTTTTTGACCTCCCAAAAGGAGCGGGCCGGGGCTAGGCCACCCCCCCTAAATCCGCCCCTGCTTTAGATGTATATCAAACGCCAGCCTACTTTCTTTAGTTATGATATATTACTTTTTAACACTATTTGTAAATGTTCAAGTGTGACTGTTAACAATAATGATAATGTAATAACACATACAGAATATATTTTGACTTTATGTTGAATTGTTTAGTTTCTTGAAGCAGTGCAGGATGTCGATGACATTCAGGATTCTCAAGTAAACAAGAAGGTAAAGAAGAAGCAAGGCAAAGAGAAGCCACATCCCATCTCACTGCAGGAGTTCCAGAAGCCTCCTGAACCTACTTCAACTAACATAGATCATATACAGCTGCCTGCTCAGGTAATAATAGTAACAATCGTGATAATATTATTAGAATTGACGATGATTATGAAAGTAATTCCACTCCTGAATTTTTTCAGATAATAATTATAGTGTATAGTCTTTCAGATAAAGTTTTGTATTGCACATGTTTGAATGTGAAAGACATCATACAGTATGTAATGAAACATAAAGCATCTATAGCAAGGGTTCTCATTGAACATCAGTCAAGTTTGTAGATTGAATCAATTTGAAAGTCCAATGATCCTGGAAGGTCGCAAAGTGACCTAGGTGTAGCCACATGAAAAAAATGGTAATAATAACATGAAATGCCCAATTATTGTAGGCTTGTTCTTACTTTCCTGATGACATGCACTCGCAGGCCAAAAAATGCTGTGGGCTGCCAGTTGAGTACCCCTGATCTATAGCTTCCTAATATTTTTTGTCAATATTATTTTAAGTTAAAAACAAATTTTAATGTTCTTTATTTTATATTGCAGGTGGAAGCAGATTCTTTATTTTTTGAAAAAGTAAAAGAAGATGCTTCAAAAATTTTAACTAAAGAACATATTAGGAAAGTAAAGAAAGATAATGAGGTTTGTACTTTTTATACCACTCAGATATATGCAGAAAAAAGTTAGCTTTTAAAAGCTTGCTGGGGAGGGAGAAATTCCTGGGATTTGAAGAGCATAATATGATTTCATTTATTCATGTTCCTAACGAAAGTTTCACTGATATATAAAATATTTGTCCTACGTTAGTCTTATAATAATAATAGTGTACATTTGTATTATAGTGCCAGTATCCATCAAATAAGATGGTCATAACACTTGATATGTGGACTAGTAACTCAATCAATTGACTTTCTTCGCCCCTAAGGGTTCCAGCATGTCTGTGCTACCCGCTACCAGCAACTCTCATCTTTCACCACAGGTGCTGTTTGTACCAGTACGACGGGGTATCCCCCTATTCGTCTCATATTATGTACTGGGTTCTTATAGTGCACACGAGTTATTATGCACTGGGCCTACGGTTTATAGTCCTTATCCGAGAAGACTTGTTCTACCACGAGAACCAAAGGCAAGTGTGCCTTCTGAACCAGAGCTGATATTATGGCTGTAGGTTGCTGCGCCCCTGCCTTAACCGCTTGGCCATTCGACTTGCCCCATACCCTTTTTACACTGCTAGCAAAACTCTACACACAACCCTGAATTTTTCAAGACCTGGACTTGAACTCCAGAGTTATGATTAGTGTAAATGGCAACAAGTGCAACTTGTGTTGTCAAGCAGTTTGTCCATTCTGTGCACAATTCAAGTGTACACCAATGAAAATGATATTGAATCCTTGTGAATTGGGTAGTAAATGATTGAAAACTACAAGACAATTTTAAAATAGGCTTAAGTAGTTTGCTTAGGCCAACCATATCTGTTTTGACTAAGGAATTATTTTCTAAGCTTAAATTCGTAAACTCAAATACTCTTTCTCAAGGAAAATAATGATTATCAGGAGTCTTCAGCTCTGATGGGAATTAAAATGTAATAACAAATTTGATAATATAATAATCTTACTTATGTAACACACAATTATAGGTAAAAAAACCCAGAAAATCCTTCCCATTATAATACAATTACCTGAAGACTTAAATCATGTAATTTAATAGTATATTGTTTAATTTTTTAGAAACTTATATCTGAAAAGGCAAGACGTCTACAATATGAAGATACTATGGAGAAGAAAGAAAAAGAAGCCGAGGTGCTACATGAGGAGATCACAAAACTAAAAGTAAGCTAGTTTAATTTGACGTAGTATGAGATTTATTTCATACAGTATATTAACAATTATTATAGGCCATTTTAATTATTTAGGCCATATTATACATTGTATTTTTGCTATTTTTATCGTGTAAAGTGCCTTTTAGCATGATTCATCATCAACATGGCACAGGACTTGAAATTAAGGGTTATTTGGTCGCATTTGCGACCTGATTTTTTAATTTTTTTAAATGAATATTTAAAGATTAAATTTTAAACGTGGAATTAATAAAGTGCAACAATTGAATTAATTGGTTAATTTAATCTATAAGATATATAAAAAATATATAATTCTACAAGGAATGTTTCTTGTTTTGACAACAACAACAAAAAACGTAACAACAAAACAACATTGAACTAACAGGTAGCCGGCCTTCCAATTACGAAACTATATTCCGCGGAGTAACATCCCAAACCATGTGTGCGCCCGACTACACCGGCTGGTGAGTAAGGTATGTTGAGTCCATTGCAAGTTTTAAACCAATCAGAATGCTGGGATATTACATCAATCGGAGCAACTTGCAATGTTTGGGATATGTTACTCCGCGAAACCTTTGTAAACACTAGAAGTGTGACGATGTTCTATGGCGATTAATACTGAAGTTTCGAAGTTGGAAGGCGTACCAGTTTTTTTTTTTTTTTTCTAATAATTCTCAATAAAAACAACCATTGAACAAGAAAATGAAACTATAGATCATTATATATGTAGGTATAAGATACTTTGCTGAAGTTGTACAGGCCTAGGCCTAATGTTCTAGGCTACATTATAACCTAAATAAAAAGTGTCGCCGGCCGACTGTGTGATGCCAATTTTTCAGGCTTAAAATGAAGCCTAAATGGGCTTTGACAAGTGGGAAGCTGGAATCTCAGCACTCCCGAAATGTTGGTAAAAACTCTGGAACTCTGTTTAGGTTAAAATTATTATGTGTAAAATGATTTAGAGTTATCTCATAAGAAAAAATTCCATCCACGCATATTAAAAATAAGTCTGCCAATTTCCGCGCATATGTTGCAGTAAAGTCGGCCGGTGGCTATTGTAACCAATGTATAGGCATTTGCAGTGTTAATGCGATTCTGCGGACCTATTTTCTCGAAATTTCCTGCACAAATGAAGAAAAATACTGAAAAATTTAAACAAAGTGTACAGAAAATATAATTAATGTTTCAGTAGAAATAATTAATAATTTTATAATCAATATATCAATCCACTTAAGTAACTGCAGATTTTGGCAGTCCATTGACTAGACAGTTTAGCTAGCACATTATTACTGCTCATGTTTTTTTTTTTTTATATTGTGTA
>NW_022752980.1:1298092-1313762 GCF_011630105.1 Anneissia japonica
AAATTTGTAATTTTCTTAGAAATATTCCTAACAATTGAAACTTTCCATGAAATACTTTCCCTTTCCTTCCAGTTAGGTTGAATTTTTTACCTTGCACCTTTTTTCTTTACTATCCCTTTAATATCTATCTTCTTTTTAATATTTTTTCATCCTTTTTCGTATTTCATTTTTGATACTTACCTTTCTTTTAGTTTTTTCATTGTCATTTTCTTTCCACCATTTTACTTCTTTTTTTTTTTCTTTCTTTCCTTTTGTTATTTCTTATTTATTATTTTCTTGTTTTTTTTTTTTCAATTTTTAAAAATCTCTTCTCTTTTTCTTTCATGTCTTCTTTCTTGCATAATAATCCATGAGGACAGTGTAGGTGTGGGTGTGTGGGGGTTTGTTAGGAAATATAAAGAATAAAATATTGCGCAGCACTTATTTTCTTAGGGGATGCGAAAAGGATGGGAAAATATGTGCCACTAAAAAAATTACTTGTGCTACCAAATTTTTTTGGGTGGTGCCAGAAAAATTTTGGCAGTGCTACCAAGAAAAAAAGTTAATTTCAAGCCCTGTGGCACTACTGTATATAGATGTGGTAAATAAATAAATAACCATTTCTATTTTGTTTTTCTTGTTTGTCAGGAAATTTGATTACAGTATTAATATTCATTATTTTACTCTGAAAGAATCAAGATTTATTTATTTCACCGCTGCTGATACTCCATTACACCTTTGTAGTCTTACAAATGGCATCCTAGGCAGAGTTAGCATCCTCTCCCATTACCAAAGAGTATAAATAGAACAAGAGAGCCAACTACGCTCATAGACTTGCCACAAGTCTCTTATTTTTTTATTATTTTTCTCATTCTGGACAGCGCCACCAACGAGAAAGTTAATTTAGAGATGGAATAAGCGACTTGTAAAACACTGAATGCAGGCACCAGGGTGCCAAAAGAATCTGGATTTGGATAAATGGGCGACCAAAATAAACAATTTCAACCTATCAAATGTTCATAATTTTGGAGCCAAATATAGTCCCCCTAATAAAACGGGCCTAATAAAATGGGCCTAAAATATTTAGAATAGACCCTAGTAAGACTAATTTTGGCAATGGCAAAAACAATTAGGCTTAGACTAGATAGTATACCATTACAAATGCAACAACACTTTAACTTTCCACGAGGATGGCCCACATAGTCCTCTGGAGTCAGAGGCCTAGCCTAGAGGCTTGGCCTATTGTTAAGTTCTTACTTACAGAGGCCCACCTTTTTAACAATATTCTACCATAAAGACCTAAATCTGTGTAGCAGCTAGCGGAGAGCAAGGTTCTGTAAGTATAGCCTACTACGGTTATCAGTCCATAGTCGTTCTCAGCAGGCCAGGACTATATACTAACTGTTTTAATTCAAGTAGGTAGGCAGAAGGGAGCTGGTTAGCTTGTCCTAGTCGAGACATCCACATCTTCAATTTTGAAAATTTACCAAGATTAATTAATATGCATGAAGTAAGCCAATCATGTGATTTACAAAATCAGTCATGCATACGATATCCCACATCGAATTTGATGTGGGAAATCGTACGCATGAATCGTTTGCCCAGGCCGAAAAAAAAAAAAAGAAATCGAGTATGGGGCGCCAATTAAATTAGGTACGGCGCGCACTAAGTGCAATAAAGAGTGAGTATACACAAATTAGGGCCTGGAACCCAGGCTACTACACTCATTGAGAGCGTAAAAACAGATACGCAGTACACAGTCAGTGTAGGACGCCTGCTGTTGTTTGTATGTACTTTATTGTAAAGTACTGCACTGTGCACGATGGTATGACATAAAGAAAATAAGGAAATCTACCGCCCTCTAAAAAGGTATTGTACCATGTGAAAAACATACACATAAACAAACCATGCGTGGTGCAGTACTGGGTAATACAGTACATACAAACGACAGCAGGCATCCTAAATTCGGAGTGACGTATTTACAAACAGGAGTAAACACAAACAACGTATATGGGTCGATTGTAGCCCCAACACTGTATGGTTGGTAATTGTATGTGAAAGTAATAAGTTTTTCTGGACATCTGACTGTTTATCAACGTACATTTCCGCATTATGTTTGTATATTGTGATTAAATTTTAAGTAGCACTAATCAGCTGCCATCTATACTTTTTACAGGAGGAACTTTCACAAGTTAAGAAGAGAAACAAACAGCTCTGCTTCATCTTAGCTCAGGGAGAAAGTGAGTACCCTTACACTGATATTAATGCAACAATTAACTAAAGAAATCCCTGAATATTCAAGAAATAAGAGAAGTTTTTACACTAGAACTATTTGATATCGTTGAAGTATAAACAGGCCTTAATACTGTATGTAGCTGCATTAATCTAAATCCCAACAGTATGAGGCTTGCCACCCAAAAACCAGCATCAGTGGCCAAGTATTATCAAAATTGACTTTTTTATATATTCTTAGACTCCACATTATAAGCTTTAGAATGATGGGTACTGAAATTAACTTATTTTTACCAAAGTTGAGTAAAAGTATTACAGCTTCTCTGTACTAAAGTATACAATACTGGCACATTCTTGAATTATTCAGTTTAACAATTAGTGACAGTACATTGGTTTTAGGATGGCAAGCCTCATATAAGAATTGTAGGAATTCCTCCATGGTAGAATTTAAGCTCTGTCAACAAATGCCAGTCAATTCGAACGAATGCCAGTTCAAGCGTATTGTCAGTTCAAGCGTATGTCAGTTTAAGCGTATGTCAATTCGAGCGGATGCCAGTTCGAGGGGATGCATTTAGTGCGAACTATAACAAGGGAAAATTTATCATCGCCGTTCTTGTATTTCTGAGTGAAATAGAACTATCGTTTGTTTTAAATGCAAAAATGCTCTGTGCAGTAAAGTTCTGAAATGTTTTGGCACTTTTGATAATTATTCCATGTTTGAATTACAGTCTTGGCAAATCCGACTACCAGATGACCACTAACAAGCAAGACTAGGCGTATATTTTAAACTATTGAATTGCGCTCGTTTTATTCTGAATTCACTGTTTTTGTCTCCAGTTGGGGTTTTGTATTTTAAAAAGCAAATTATATTTGTAATAGAATTATGTTGTAATTGTATTTGTAGTCCCTAAATTTACAATTTATATTTGTAAATGGGAGTAACTGTAATTGTTATTCACCATACTAATTTAAATTATATATTTTATATATCTAGAGGTGTCAGAAGGTGCACAATCATTGGTGTACTGTGACAAGCCTATCAACAGTACCGTAATAATGACAGACATGACATCATATCAATTTTCCCCACTATTCAGCATTCGTCCATAGTTGAAGACCCTTTCTTAAAGCGAGTGAAAAGAATAACAATTACGAATGACTATGATAAGATAAATCCATTATTTTTATGAATGTAGGTATGTTTAATTAATTTTAAATTCTTAACCTAAAAATCAATAAAATACGACTTCTATACATAAGGCTATAGGCTTCTCCCCTGGAACCCACCGGGGCTTTTCCTTTGGCTCCCAGGCAAAGCTTGAGCCTCAGCCGAATGCAAATTGTTAGCTCAAAATAGGAAATTTTCACGTAATTTGTACATAACTCACACAGGTTGTTCGCATAAGTTGATCTTTTTCTGCTCAAAGTAAATTCCACTCAAATCCGCATGCGCTCGAATTGACTGGTTCACCTGTCAACACTATCAGTTTTGTGTAATATTTACCTCTCATTTGCCCTTACCCTGATACCTTATCAGACTATTTTAGACGCAAGTTTTTTAAGCCATCACTGCATCCAATGTAGTGCTTTGAACAACAAGCCCATGAGCTGGCCTAGAAAACATGGACATTTGTAGTTTAATAAATAATTGAATTTCTAGCTTTATCATTTTTACAATTTATTGACTGCATAATAGGAACATTAAATGAAGTATAATTGGTTTAATAAAGAATTTGGCTAATTATTAGATGGTGAATGTAACATAGTCATTTTACAAGAAGCCTATACAACAGGGGTTTTGATTTAGCACTGAAGGCCGCACCTAACTTGGACATTAAAATAAAACCCTTCATGAGTTGCTCTTATACCCTGTTATGCTCAGTATAAATATTACTTATTACAGATGATCGGTGACGACCGTAAAACAATACTTTTTCTAGCTAAAGATTATGGGCAGGTCACACACATAGGGTTGTTGCAGGCCAAAACAAAATTGTCTTTGGGCCCCATGTGACCCACAGGCCACACTTTGCCCACCTCTATGAAATTCTTTTATCAAAATGTGAAATATTTTTTCTTAGTGAAAGACAAGGCTGATGTTCTAAAGCAAGTTGAGGAACTAAATTCTGTAAAGGATGAACTTACTGAAGAGGTGAGTTTACTGTAATACCAGTTATAAGTGCCTGACATATTCAATGATAAAAATATATAAATTTAAACACATTAACTGCACTTTTTTTAAATGGCCTAAATCATACAATTTCAAGCATGATAATATGTAGTAAGTAAGTGATTACTGTTTATTATTAGTCAAATAATTATTTTTAAAGCCTACTTGCATGAAGATTGAATTTCTACAAACAGTGGAACAAATATATAATTGATTAATTAGGAGAAACTGAGGTCTGGTTCATGCTGGATGAATTCTGATCTTGTAAGAATGCCTGATTTTATCAGGTCTTCCATCTCTCGCGAACAGGAGAAATGCACTTTTGCTCCAGTTTTGACATGAACGTTCTTTCTCTTGTTCACGATGTTGGGCAGAACTGTTGGGTTTCCTGTAAACCCTTGCTTAAAATACCTTTTAGTTGTACTAAAAGATGTACATCTTCATTGTAGAAGTGGTTTGGCACAGCGGGAACCATTTGGTTTCCTAATAACAAGGTCAGAGTTTCAGTCCCTGTGCATTTCACTTGTGTCCTTCAAGAAAGGCACTATATCTGCATTGATTCTCTCCACCTAGGAGTATTAGTGGCTAAAATGCCAAATGCGCTGATTAGCTGCTGCAACATTGTGGAATACTGTACTACTTTTCAGCTTCACGGCTGCAGATACTATTATGTATTTGTTTTTTTTTGTTTTTGTTTTTTTTTAATTAAGTATGCCTACACCAGAATTATTGTTGTTTACCCTGATCAAGATAAACCGATCCACATCAGGTAATTATTTGCAGCCGCTTAACTCCTTATCAGCACTCCTATTCTGTAGATACCTGATCATATTCCCCACCATGGTGTACAAAATGTGACCAGTTTTTGGCAAATCAGCTGTGTATCTCAGTTGTCATATTTTTAATATTTTAGGTCTGCCAGCTGCATGCCTCTCTAGAGCAAGAACGGTCAAAGGTCAGTTCGCTACAATCTGAAATGAAGAAACTACTGGAGAAGAAAAAGTAAACAAATTGTTGAATAATCAAACTGATGTATCAACTTGATCAACCTTGCCAAAGTTTTGAAAAGAAATATGTAACCTAATTTTTTAAAATTTTGTTTTTGTGATTTTATTAAAGAAATGTTGAATTACATTATATTTAGTGTAGGTCACTGACTTGAGAGGTCACTGGGGTACAGGCACTGTGGTATGGACCAAATCATTGTATCATTTGTTTGCATTTCACAGTGCAATATATTATTATTCAATTGTACTGGCCTCAAAACATTTTAAAGCAAAAAATTAAATTTAATAATATAGAAATAGAAAACATAAATTTACTAATAGAATGGCGGTCATGAGGTAATTCTTGTTGTAGTAAGGGGCAGGAATATCTCTGAATGGTTTGTTGGGGAAACACATGAAGGAAATGAATAAAAAGTAAATAGTTAATAGACATCAGATTTTTTTAAGGTTACTATAAAAGAAATGTTGAACTTAGCAATCTTGTAAACATATCTGAGAATGTACTGTACGTGATACATTTTATATTGTTGCTTTCTGTTGAGTTATATTATTAAAAATAATATCTTCCATTTTGAGCATTTACCTGCTTGAAATTGTATACAGACATAAAAGAAACTAAAAATCAAATTAAGTTTGTACATCTGCATATTACTGTCTACAGTATTCATTTTCGGTTGGTTCATATCAACATAGATGTAATTAAGTGCCTGTACTTCAAACGTCTTTGAAATGTGAAGTTTGAAAATGTTTTTAGTTTTATAAGCAGACTGCATGACATTTTATGAAGTGACGTTGGTGCCATGTTTTGTGGCGAGTGACATGTTCTCGTTATAAAGTGGGATGAGAAGTCAATTGTTAAAGTTTGTGTAACTACTGTAATTCCGTTTTTTGTTTCAAACCATTAAAAAAGTATAAATAAAAGAAAAGTTTTTAAATAATGTTTCTGGATTTTTTCACAAGTTTTGTTTAATTATACAGTACCTTATTTTGTTCTAAGTGCTAAGCTGCAGGAACTTTATTTGATTTCCTATGATTTACCAGCTGCTACCTGTTAGCTATTACGTAGCTTAAAATAAAAGGTTCTACTATGTGTGAACCCTGAAGTTGTATAAAGAGTTGAATGACAGAGACTAACTGGTCTTAGATCCATAATACTAGGGAACTTGCAATTTGTGCGGCGATGCAACACTAGAACAGAATCACTCATGCGTGACCGTCCTACCTGGCGTCCTACGTTATCTGCATACCTAGATTTGGCCAAATTGCGTTCCAGAATCTACCTGACGAGGTGACCTTAACATTCTCGCATGCGCAGACGACTTTTAGTGACATCATTATGTTCTACGTCCTACTGTCGTCGTACAATCGAAAGCTCCCTAATATCCTGCGGGCCTCTGTGGTCTAACGGTATGGTACTTGCCAATATAGCGAGGCAGGCGTCCCAAGTTAGAAGAAATTTGATTAAATCAGCTTTCTTAACAGATTAGAATTATATTTTGCTGTGCATGTTGCTACCCATCGGCACTTACTTTCGTGACAGATGCGGATCCAGTAGAGGCACGAGGCACCCTTTTTTCTAATAATTTTAAAATTCCCATGCTTATCAAAGTATTGAAATAAGCACTACACTTATGTATTATGAAAATGCTGTATGCACCCCACCCATTTGAAAAATTCTGGTTCCGCCCCTGTGTGAGACAATTGATATTGAAGTAGTAAAAACTAATTCGATCCAACTCGGCCACAAGTCAACTCGGCCACAGTCAACTCGGCCACAAGTTAACTCGGCCACAAGTCAACTCGGCCACAAGTCAAGTCAAATACTGTATTACTAATTTGCAGGAGATCCGTTATTTTCCAGGAAATTCTTGCTTGCTTGCAGTAGTATCTGAGGTCGTCCCAATTTCGGGGACACTCCAGCGATTTCCAGGTGACGTGGGACCCCTGGTGAGAGATTGCTGGGTTTAATTCCCGCCAAAGACCTTTTTTCATCATCATGTATCCTATTATATTTGAGTAATGACCAAAAGTTTGTGACGATTTACCATCCAGATTTACCGTGCACAGACCTGGAAGAAATATATTGTAGCACCAGTCTTTTAGGTGTCTTACCATTGTTGGCATCTTTGTAGTTTAAATATCGTTTAAAAAAAAATTTTACACTAGCACGAATCTATAAAATATTGGACGAGGATTCATCATTCAAATTACGTTATTATTACTGTACTGTACAGTCAAAAGAGTATAGAATTGCAGTTCTATACTCTTTGCTATAGTACAGTAGTCCAGAGGCGGATCTGGGTTCACATTTAGTGGGGGTGGGGGGTGTCTCATTTTTTCACAAAAACCCCAAAAAGAAAAGGGAGTTCGGATTCCGGAAAATTTGTGTTTCCTATATGGCGGGAAATGATCTTTCTCGACTTTCTGAGGTGTCTTTTAATGACTTCTAACTTCTTCAAGATTCATATTCTTTTTTCCCCACGAATCGATCCGCAAAGATTAAAGGGGATCTGGGGGTCCTCCCCCGGGAAAATTTTGATCCCTAGGTGGCAGGAAATGAGCTTTCCTGACTTTTGAGGTTTCATTTAATGACTCGTAAATTCTTCGAATTTAAAGGTTCCCCTCTTGAAAACGGTCAAGTAAAGTTTCTCATTATTATTACAGTAAATAATTGTAGGCCTATTATGTGTGTATAAAGTACCAAAAAAAATTGAATCGTTGCATACGTATTTTTTCCCATGAATTGATAAACCCCAAATGGAACGGGGGTCGGGGGTCCACCCCAGGACAACTTTTATTCCTAGATGGAGACAAGTGAGTTTTCCCGACTTCTGAAGTGTCTTTTAATGACCTACGTTTTTCAAAATTCAAGGTTTCCCCCTTTTGTAAATGGTCAGGTAAATTGTTCTCATTCTTATTACAGTAAATAGGCATATTATGTGTGTACCCGTATAGGCCTACACAGAAAAAAAAATAGTAGTTCCATTTTTCCATGAATCGATGAACCCCAAAAAGAAAGGAGGGTCGAGGTCCTCCCCCGAGGAAATTTATATATATATATATATATGTTTGCTGTTTGAAATACACCTGTATCGGCCGTAAATGCGGCGCTTATAACATTTTTGGAGAGCGACGTCATAAACAATATTGGCGTAGCGTTTTCCATCACGTTACCATCGCATGTTACTTATCTCACGTATTCCCGTAGTTCAGTAAGCTTATCCAGGGCGGCCGGATTAAAGGGTTATTCGAAAGCGGCACTTATAGTATTCGAGCATTTACGATAGTTTGATAATCAGCTCCGGTATTAATATATTTTAGAAATTATTAAATGAATTATTAACCCCTAATCTACTTCTCAACGCACACAGTTTAATATTTATTTCTAGTCATCTGTTTATTTCATTATACTGTACCACCTTGGCCCTCAACACGTTACCACCACATTCATTATGACCCCAATGAGCGTCAGCTGCCCCCTTAATAAATGTATATATTGTTTCATTTTATTTTAATTTTTTTTTTTCGTTTTTTTTTTTTTGCATTAAGAGTAGTAAGATTTAGAATATAGTCCAACAAAAGAAAAAATTTGCATATGAAAAGAATTCTATTGTTCTCTTCCCCCTAATCCCCTCAATTCTTTTGTTTAGGGCACTCCTCATCGATATTTAGAACAATGGAATTGACCTTGTGACCTTAACTTCCGGTCGAAGACCTATTGTTTTCTTTTACCGGACCTTGAAATATGAATAAGTAATTTATGACGTAGTGGTGTTACTGGATACGGTGTTTTTCAATTCATGTATTATATTTTTATTATGTCTATTGACGGGATGTCTTTATTCCTCTTTATAGCCGTTAATCCTATAGAAAATATGAATAATAAATTTATGACGTCATTTCGGACATGTCCGAACTTGTTTGTATTACCATGTCACAGTCGATACGTCACCCTTTTTAGACATGTCTGTACTTGTCTATTTAGGGGGTATATAACTCATTGAGAATAGATAGATTACATTAGTGTCTTTAGCTTCCTTAAACATGGATGTCCAACAGGCCTTAATGTTATGCGATGCTTACATCGAATATAAAGTACCGTAAATGGTAAAATTACGTGGGACTAACCGTTGCTTTTAGTGGTTATTCGTATTACTGAGCAGATCGAAAATGAATATAGTTCTGAATTTTCTGGATTTAGCAATTTGAGCCCTGAACAACTTCTCTCCAGTTTTAAGGGGATGTTTGCTGATGAAAATCAACTGGGGCCGTATAATGATAGTGTATCTATTGAGTGGGTTAATAGCGAAGGGAAAAAGCGAGAAACAGGTTTTAGCGCTCAAGAATTCTATTGGTCAATTTGTTGTTGAAAGGTGTTCTGATTGGATAAAAAACCAAGGAGGTTGGGTAAGTGTTGTTCTAATTTTTATTTTTCCAGTACAAACTAATTACCTTATTTTAATCCTAGACTTCTAATCTTTTTTTGTGGCTTCTCTTATAGGAAGAATTGTACGGACCTATAGATTAAGAAGAAAGTGAAATCGATGGGAGTTGGAAACGTAATCTTTGTTTTCTTACTATAGCTGCCTCCTTTATTGCTTTCCTTTGTAGTAGGATTTTACTTTTCTTTAGGTAAACTTTTGTTTTTCTCTAATCTTATTGTGTTTGTTATGAAAAGATTATGTCTTGAATGGTAGACCTAATGAATAGTTTTCTTGATCGCTTCCTTTAATCGGTCGTAAGCAGAGTACAAGGTTTTTCCTAATTCTGTAAGACGACATTAACTCCATTTTCTTTTTTTTTTCTTTTTTTTAATTTAGTTTTAATTCTGAGTGAATTTCGAACTGTCTTTCAAAGATTGTGGGAAAGTGTACTTCAATCCCATTTGGATATTTTAGTTAATGATCAACTCATTCTTAATGTCCTACATGTTCGAATGCCCATTGGTGGGGGGAAAAACCTATTCTTTTCGCTGACGCGCTTATACAAAAGAGATGCGTAATCAACATAAAAAACGTTGACGATAACATGTGCTGTGCGAGATCTATAGTTACATGAGTGTCATGGCATGAAGACAAACTTGATAATAAAACTAAATGGGATAATATAAGGAGGGGTCGTTGTTTGCAGGACGATCTAGCCCGACAACTCCACGAATCATCTAATGTACCAATAGGCCCTTGTGGCGTTGCCGAAATTAACCTTTTTCAAATTGCCCTTCCCGAATACCAAATTGTCGTGTTTACGAACGACGTGATGAAACCGTTCATTTTCCAAGGCCCACCTAAAGATAAAAGAATATATCTTTTACTACACGAAAATCACTTTAATCTCGTTACTTCCATTAAAGCTTTTTTTAATAATTGTAATTTCTGTGAAGATTGCCTATCATGTTATGACAATAGAGATAAACACTCATGTAAGTATACTTGCTCACTTTGTCACAGTTCAGGTTGTTCCCTTATCGTTTCGAAAGAAATTTCTCTTAACTGCACAGATTGTAATCGAAATTTAAAAAACCCACAATGTTTTCAAAACCATAAACTTAAACCTAAAAACAAACAAGGTTTTTCTATCAGTGTGTGTGAGTCCGTAAAAGTATGTACTGACTGTCATAGGAGAAAACATAAAGACCACGACTGCACAAAGTTCCTGTGTAAGGTCTGTTTAACAGAAATTTTGGGTTATTGCCAAAGCGACGTTAACATTTTAAAACGTAGTTGCTTATCATTTAGATTTCTTTTCATGAATGCCACTCAGAAGAAAGTTAATGAAAACGAGCCTGGTCCGTCCACCTCCATATCAAATGTAACTGGTATAGATCCATTCGATCATGGAATTAAAACCATTGCATCGGCCTGCAATTTCGTTTTTCGTAGCAATTTTCTCCATCCAGAAACGATTGCTATTTTCGATACTACACCAAAACATTATGTGCACTCCCGCAAAGCCTTAGAGTGGATAGTTTATGAGGCAAATAACAGGAATGTTTTTATCCACCACGCCCGAAATGGGGGCGAAAAATTATTTGGAAAGTATGGGGTGCTCAACTTTGCTGGTTGCTTTGCAGACGAATCGGGGTGCCTTCCCAGCATCGATTAATAGTTGAAGGTTGAACAAGTAACAAAAGCAGGAATCTATGACGTCATACCCCCAGCAACAAGTCCAGACACGACATCGAGTGAAGGGAGACCAAAGAATTATAATAATATAAAAAAATAAAAAAACATCATCATTAAGAAAAAGTAAGGAAAATCGTACAAGATAACCAATCAAAAACAACCAAACTAAAAAAAAATTAAATAAAAAAAAAAATAAATAAAAAGAAAAAAAAATTAACTTACATTATCCGGTTAGAGATTTCAGAAACCTCTAAAACTGGAATCTGAATAGGTCTAGGCCTATATTCTTCATCCCAATTTTCGTTCCCTGTAGGTTCTTTCCCCGAATTTACATTTATTGGGATGTGATAGGCTGCTAGCTTAGAATTAACTGTGACCAAATAGAAGATAAGCCATTGTTTTAAACAAAGGGGAGGCGTAACAAAGAATTAAGAACGTTCCAACAATAAGAAGCGCGCCTAAGGAAGATAATTAAATATTGACTGAAGACGGAATTTAATTGTTAGATGGATCTCAAGGCGAGAAGACAGTGCATCAGTAAGTTGGTAGTATATTTAGTAGTGAAAATTCAGTTCTTTTCTATTCCTATGTAAGACAGTTGAAACAACCCGGGTAGCAACGTCGGTAAATGCATTTGTCACACATTCCGGTAAGAGCAAAAACAAGAACAATCATACTTTATGATTTCAGTGGTTGATTCCTCTACTGGAAAAACATCGGCGTTAAAAAACACAAAACTTTCCCAGCCACCGTTCTCAGAGATCCAATCACCAAACCTTTCAATAGCGAATTCACCGGTATATTTCTTGAGTTGAAAAATTTCGTTCTCGCTCTTTCCCTTCGCTATTAAAGCGCAAAAAAGATACAGAATCATGATGCGACTCCAGTTAATTTCTTCTCCGGCAAACTTTTCTTTCAAGCGTGTGATAAGCTGATCGGGACAGAAACTGCTAAACGTTGACAATTCAGGAATATATTCTTTTTCTATTTGGTCTGTTATACGAATAACAACAAACAGCAACGGTGAGTCCCACGTAATTTTACCATTTACTTTATATTCGATGTAAGCATCGCTTAATTTTTTTGCTTGTCTGACAACCATGTTGAATGGAGATAAGAAAACTTAAACTTTTTCTACTCAATGAATTATATGCCCCCTAAATAGACAAGTACAGACAGGTCTAAAAAGGGTGACGTATCGACTGTGACGTAGTAACACAAACAAATTCGGACATGTCCGAAATGACGTCATAAATTTATTATTCATATTTTCTATACGATAAACGGCTATAAAGATGAATAAAGACATCCCGTCAATAGACATAATAAAAATATGATACATGAATTGAAAAACACCGTATCCAGTTTTACCATTACGTCATAAATTAATAATTCATATTTCAAGGTCCGGTAAAAGAAAACAATAGGTCATTGACGGGAAGTTAAGGTCACAAGGTCAATTCCATTGTTCTAAATATCGATGAGGAGAGTCCTAAACAAAAGAATTGAGGGGATTAGGGGGGAAGAGAACAATAGAATTCTTTTCATATGCAAATTTTTTCTTTTGTTGGACTATATTCTAAATCTTACTACTTATAATGCAAAAAAAAAAAAACGAAAAAAAAAAATTAAAATAAAATGAAACAATATATACATTTATTAAGGGGGCAGCTGACGCTCATTGGGGTCATAATGAATGTGGTGGTAACGTGTTGAGGGCCAAGGTGGTACAGTATAATGAAATAAACAGATGACTAGAAATAAATATTAAACTGTGTGCGTTGAGAAGTAGATTAGGGGTTAATAATTCATTTAATAATTTCTAAAATATATTAATACCGGAGCTGATTATCAAACTATCGTAATAATAATAATAATAATAATTAATTTGCATAATGCGGGTATGTAAATAATAACAATATTGAAAATTAATATTAATAATAATAGTAACGGAAAGCCGATAGATATGCGGGCACATGACGTCATGAGTGAAATTAGCCAATGAGAGACGTACCCAGACAAGTACGGGTACATGACGTCTTAGTGAGATTAAACAATGAGCGACGTGTCTATTGAGATAAGGGCTGATGAGTAATGAAAAACCGTGATATGTACGGGTACGTGATGTCTAAGTGACGTTTGTTTAATCTTTGTTTAAAGTGGGTGGGGAGGGGGGGGGTTATGTTTTAATAATAGTTATATATATAGGTAATGTTTAAATAATATATTTAAAATAATGGTAGTAATAAAAATTATAATGATGAAAATTTAAATATTCGTAAAATAATTAGGACTATAATAAAAAATAACCACACAAAAGCCGAGAGATTGTTTACAGGTGGGTTACGACTGAAGTGTCAGTGTTTTCTATTATGTACCCAACTTCCACGGCTTTTGACACTTCAGTCGTAACCTAAGTACCTGTAAACGATCTCTCGGCTTTTGTGTGGTTACTCGATGTTTGCTGCTGCGTTTCCACGCATGTTTTACGCAAAGGAAACGTTGATTTACCGTTTGTACGATAAGGTAAGACAGGATGGATCTGTTTTGGTGCTTCAATAGCACACTTTATTAAACCGAAATAATCATTGATGTCTGTTGACATATTGTTTGCGATTATTTCGGGATGGCCAATTGGATATGTTCCGTACCAACGGCGGCGGAACGTTTTTAAAAGGGGGGGTGGGCATTTCATAAGGTCGAGTATGCGAGCAAAGCGAGCATCTAGGCTGAGGGCCAGGGGGCCGCCAAGGGCCCCGCCCCCTGGAAGCTACGGATATTACGAAGTTTGGTGAATTTTATAAATTCTTACCCCCACATCTATTGGGGCTGATGTAAGAAAAATATGAATTGGCACCTCTAGATGGCCGGAAATGGCACTCTCAGATTAAATGTTGAATACAATTTTGTTTGTTTTCTCCATTTAAAAAAAATAATTTTGAAAAAAAAATGGGACGGGGTCCCGTGCTGATAGGGTTTCCCCTTGAATCTGCCACTATTCAATAGAACACTTGACATAGCCTACCATTTTGTTTCACAAATGATTAATTCCTAATGTCAATCGAAATTTTTTTTACTCAATACAGTTTTTACAACCTGTAACACATTAACTACAGTGGTAAATTCTGTAGTTAACCTTCAGACAACTTTATTTAAAAAAGTGGCCTAATAAGTATCTTATTGTTTTCGTTAAATTAGAGTTTAAATGTGGTTATATTACGCTAGCTTGATGGTTTACTGTAAGCCAATCAGTTACACTTACTATGCATCTTCGTGGTTAGCATGAAGAGAACTAGAACGTCGCTCCATTAAGAATGCCTACCTCCCTCATATGCCTAAATACAGAATTCACGAATGCAGGCGATTTTTCTGCATGCTAGAGGGTGGGTTTCAAGGAAACTTTACAGACGCACGTGTACAGACGTCAATCAACATTTGGTTGCTCAACTCAAAAAGAGAACTTGTAATATTCTTTAGAAAATGAAAAAAAAAAAAAATCTATATTTTATAATAATAATAATAATAATAGGTAAATTTAAAAGGCGCAAATAAACAAGGTGTAGCACGAAATAACAATAATAATAGTAATGATGATAATAATAATAATAATAATAATAATGATAATAATAATAATAATAATAATGACATTGCAGCGTTCGTAGAATGTTTGTCACTGGTGCTGGTAACAGTCACAAAAGTGGGGGGGGGGGCAGGCCCCTCCCCCCAGTAGAGAAAGTGGGTGGGCCAATGTCCCCTGCCCCACCCCCGCTTCCGCCGCCGTTGTTCCGTACGGTACTGAATTTCTTCATCCTGCTTTTACCTGATAGTATGGTTCATCGTTTCTCTCGTCATCGCTGCTGCTGCTAATTACGATGATTGGTTTCTTGTTTTAACAAGCCATAGTTGAAGTTGAATAAAGTTTCTGGGATTAAAACTAACGTAATTTGAATTCGTTGATTTTGTAAAAGTGAATGATTTTCACATTGCCAAGCAGAGCTTAAATATTCTCCATTTACCAGCACAATTCTAATCAAGTTTTAAAGTAATTTTTTTTTTATCAATCCACATAAGTATCTTCAAATCAATGGTACTGGTTGTCCGAATTTTGTACTATCATCTTTTTTTTTCTTCCTCTGCGTGTTTCCTCTTCAATAATGCAC
>NW_022752980.1:1314503-1327650 GCF_011630105.1 Anneissia japonica
ATATAATACACACACAGAAATAGGTAAATGATAGAAACTCTGTCTACCTGGAATGTGTGTCGCGACTGTTGCAAATGTATGAGGAAGACGAAAGTCACCAAATGCATATTATAGTTGCCGGACAGAGAATCCAGCGTAGTGGACCTTTCAGACCAGCGGCCTCTCGCACAAATCGCCATCTTCTCTCCTTCCTACCACAGGGCAGTAGGCAATTTAATTAAAATTTTAAAAGGTGAAAGCATTGGATTTTTTTGTGTTCTTTCGCAGTTGTGATCTTAAACTTTTAATTTTTGTCTGTTTTTGCTGTCATTTTAACATTTTAACTCAATTTTTTAACTTTCTTCTTGTAGCATTTTATCTCTAATGTACTGTTCCAATGCGAGAAACGAAATTTCCTTACTGAGGATGAACAAACCTTTTTGAATCTTAAATGTTGAATCCCGAGTAGTTTATGCATGGTCATTGAATTCCATGATTGAAAATCATAGCTATAACACCAAGATCATGGTGATCAGGGCACTCGCAGCCGTTTTATTACCAAAAAACATTTCTGTCGACCATTTTGGATTTTGAATTTGTGGTTTATTAATTTTACAATAAAGATATTATTGTAGTTGCTATGCTATGGCGTTTTATATTTGTTCTATTTGATTCCTTGAACTAAAGAACTTGGGTATTGACGCCAAGATCATGGTAATGTAAGCACGTAAAGCCTTTAAACTGCCAAAATTGTGTTTTTTGGCAGCCATTTTGAATATTTTATTTAATTTTGCATTTTGACGATAAAGATGTATGCTATTGTATTTTAATAATGTTTTATTGGATTTCTTGAACTAAAGAACATGGGTATTTGACACCAAATCATGGTAATGTTAACACTTAAAGCATTTAAACTGCCAAAATTGTGATTTTTTTTCTTTGGCGGCCATTTTGATTTTTTTTCAAATTTTCCAGATTGGAGAGACGTCGTGGTTCACGCAATCTTTGGGATGGCGTACTCAAAAACCCCCTAGGACAAAGTTTCATGCTTCTCCAGAAGTGCACGTCTTGACCAACAAATGTCACATATCCGCCCCACTAACCGTTGTGCAACAACGTGTCTCTTCCGATAAATGGATACGCTTGGTTGCTATGACAGTTTCTTTATTCTCCATAATAGGCATCAATTTTGGAGTAAAGCGCTAGCGTTTGGTCCAATTTCAACTGTCTGGTTCTTTGTAGGCTGCATTACACGTTGCATAGCCTTCTTAGCCTTCTCAGTGATTTTAGAGTCTGTGTAATCGGTTGGTAGCTTACGGTATAGAAGTTCATTTTGGTAGAATAACAGTATTTCGAAGAGACGAGAGTTGAAAGTTATCACGATGTAGTTGAGCAAACTGATGCTCTTAGCTAAATTTTTTACTCTATTTTATAGATCCTACACTACCATCAACAAACATATGTTAATCCAAGTATTTTTATCATTATTATTATTATAGCCCTAATTATTTACGAATATTTAAATTTTCACATTATAATGTTTTATTACTACCATTATTTTAAATATATTATTTTACAACTATTATTAAAACATACCCCTCCCCCACTTTAAACAAAGATTAAACAAACGTCACTCAGACATCACGTACCCGTACATATCACGGTTTTTCATTACTCATCAGCCCTTATCTCAATGGACACGTTGCTCATTGTTTAATCTCACTAAGACGACATGTACCCGTACTTGTCTGGGTACCAGGGGTGGCGCCAGGATTTGCCCAACGGGGGGGGGGGGGGCGAGGGGGTGGCCGATGCCCCGACGAGGGGTCAGATTTCCCCGACAAGGGGTCAGATTTCCCCAACGAAACCAAAGTGGGCGTGGTCGAGCTTCGATTAAAAGGTCCCGAAGGTGGTCCTAAATTTTGACAAGGGTTTCAAAGGCTTATTTAATCGATTTTAGAGTTCAATAATATGTGGAAAATACATATAATTCTTTTTTCTCCCCGACGAATTGTGCTTTATCTCCCCGACCGGGGGGGGGGCTGGCTCCCCGGCCCCGCTGGCGCCACCCCTGCTGGGTACGTCTTTTATTGCCTAATTTCACTCATGATATCATGTGCCCTCATATCTATCGGCTTTTCCTTACTCATCGGACTCAATCTTAATACGCTTCGCTCATTGGTTGATTTCACTCAGACGTAATACGTACCAGAGCATGTTTCGATCTTTTCATTATACAGTACGTCATTATTCGTCTTCAACGTGCTAGGACTGTCATTAGAAAATCCCGCTATGTGTCACCAGTTTGAAAACCCCGCTATGCGTCATCAGTCAACTTATAATTTTTGGAACACACGAGAGATCATCAGATGTAAGTTATTATCACTGTTATTTAACGTTGAGACATTCTAAACAACAGAAGTTCTTTTCAGAACTACGTATATAGGAGGCTCAGCGATACCCAATTTTTTCATTAAAAATAATATACCCATTTTTACAATTAATATACCCTTTATCAATCTCAGCAACAACAGTTCTTTTCAGAACTACTTAGAAAGGAGATTCAACGATACTCGCTGTTACTATTATTATAATCATCATCATCATATCCGTTATGATTTAGGGGCAGCTGTTCAGCGATTGTTTTTATTTGTATTAATAATAATAATAATAATAATAATAATAATAATAATAATAATAATAATAATTATTATTATTATTATTATTATTATTATTATTATTATTAATATTATTATTATTAATATTAATTTTATCAATATTGTTATTATTTACATACCCGCATTATGCAAATTAATTATTATTATTATGTTAAATATAGGTTAGTTGTTGGTGACTTTTAATGAGCAGTACAACACAGTTCCTTTTAGTACACTGCAAACTTTTATTCACACAAACTGTACGTTGGTTACAATCAGCTAAATTCCAGGTTTCAGATGTTAGAGAACCCTTTTTGAGTGGAGTCAGCTCGGCTCTGTACTTTTCTTCTTTGTACTCCTAACTATTAAATTGAATCTAACTACTGACTCAGTGATATGGGGGTGTTTGCCCATTATACTTTAGGTAATGGGGGGTGTCTCAAGTAAGTCACCCCATACTTTTAGAGTTTCCAATTGGATCAAGAGAAATTCTTTCTCTATGATTTAGTAACTTGTTTACCAAAAAACTGCTAATTAAGATGTATCACAAACTTCAGAGCTTAGGCTCAAAACTGACAATCATAGATTCATAGTGTGAGAAAGGCCAAATCCAACTGACTGACTGAAAGTTATACAATGTCCAGTTATATTATTAGATTATCTGTATACTCAAGTTGGCCATTAAAACTGTCAAACCAATTTAAGGCATTTATCAGGTGAAGGGTATCGATTCCAATGGTTATGCAAGTTAATACCATTGAACCGTAATACTACATTACAATTATTAATATTAATTGTATCAATATTGTTATTATTTACATACCCGCATTATGCAAATTAATATATCAACATTATGGAAATTTATACCCACATATATAAATTAATACCCACATTATTATATTTATTATAGTTTATCATATTATATGTACCCGCATAATTATAGTTTATGTACCCTCATAATTATGAAATTGTTATGTAATTATCCATTGTTACGCATAATTGTCCTAAAATACAGTACCTTTTACTCTCATCCCATCCATTATACTCAGACATTACCGGAAATAGATTAAAAAGAGTTAGACTTAAACAACACAGTTATCCACAAACCGTTTCAGACATTCAGCATTGTAGGCTACATCGCTTGTAATAATATTTGATCAAAATTTCAGAAGATAATTAAACAAGCTTTTTATTTAGGCCTACTAAGATTTTTTTATTTAACATTTATCACATTATTGAACGATTCTATATTATGGACAACAATTATCTCAAAATTAATATTTTGCCAATAAAGTTGACTTGTACATTAACTTGACTTGTATCTTTTTTCTGTATCTTGTATCTTGAATATTTATATCGACTGCTTTGAGCAGCCCCACTTATCATTTACCTGAAGACGTGTAGGCCTAGTGTGTATAATAACGACAGCTTGTGAAAATAAAAATGCCAGTTTCCTTTAATATACTGTAGTGTTTGAATAAAATCTGGTGAAGGGCCATGTATTTTAAACTTTTTATTTATTTTACTATATAGAGGGAATAAAATAAAATACAAGCATGTATTGTTAGATTCTAAAATCAATAAAATAAGCCGGCCAATCTACACGATTTTCAGAGCCTCGGGCCCCTCCCCCACACAGGGATTCCCCTATGTGCCGCTACTACTACTAATCGACATACTGGCACCGCCTCACTGAGCCACCATTCCCCTTCCCCGCTGTACAATTCATGGCGAAGCCTGAGTTTGGCCATAGGCGTAGATCCGGGGGGGGGGAATATATCCCCCCAATATTTGACAAGGGGGATGGTCCATTGTATCATTCCCCCCCCCCATATTTTGACTATGTATGGGATAAAATGGAGCTTTACACACTTCAAAAGACTGTCACAGAATGCTATGAAATGTCTTATGCGCTTACAAAGATGAAAATTAGCATAATGTAATAATGCAATAACAAAATTATTTTATCTGGTACCAATCTAAGCTCTTCTTTCCTTAGATGTTAGAAATATGCTTGAAAAGCGAGCCATATTTTTACATTGAAACATCATACGACATCAGTAATTTTATGTCAATTCCAAGAATTTTCAATCATTCAATCATCCCGAATTCATTCGCGAGAATCGAAAGCGTCGGCTTATGCGCATCATGCGCATTCACATTTATATCTAAGTTTTGCGAAGCGAAAAATGCGCAACCAATTAGAGCTCCGGACCGAAGCGAACCGACGCTTTGATTCGCGCGAATAAATTCGCCTAATGGAAAACCAACTTAAGATGAACCGCCACTTGAAATTCGACACGTAGGCCCTAGTGATTGCAGTAGTTGTATCTTGATGACAGTGCGAGTAAAGTACAGTAAACTAGCTGTCCACCAACCAATGCGGACGCTGTTCGACATCCTTTGTTCTCCACAAACTAACTGGTCTCCGCATACGTTTTTCGCTTTGTTTTTCACAAAAACTGTACAGGAAGGTCACACGTGTTCTGATTGCTAAAAACCTTTGATAAAACCATGATGCGCGTCATCGTAATGTGTACCCCCCATGAACAAAATGGATGTGTCCTGCAGCGGTCATATTTTGAAACGCGATCACTGTTTGCGAAGTTGTTGAGTTTCAAGAGGTGCCTAGGCCTAGTCTAAAATAATTTCCTTGGAAGGTGTTGGATATTATTACTTTACTCTGATTGAAACCATGATGGATGGTGATATGGAAACTACACATTTTGAAGTTTTAGTAGACTAGAGAGGTAAGCCGTGCCACACACGTTTCTCATCTTGTGATCTTCTTGACTTTTTTCATGAGCTGGGTCTGGGTCAGAGTCTCAGACAGGCCTAGGTTACAGGAGGTGGAGGCCTAGGCCTATGCCCTCTAGGCACTACTGTACTAGGCCTAGGCTAGGATTTCTTTTTCTTTGTTTTTTGTGTACTTTCGTATATAAGATTATAATCCAAACCATAACATGCACCCCAATCGCGTTACTCTATTCATGGTACATGCATCCAATAGAAGGCCGCTAATGCACTTTCGCACCTAACTTAATTCCTAATTGTTTGACGTCAGTGTTCTTATCACAGTCACAACATATAATTATAAAACATTTTTACATGATTCAACCGCTCACAAAGTACATTTTCCAACAAAAAAGATACCTTTACAAATACAAGTTGATACAGCGTTTCCACGCTTGCTAGCACGACGAGCTGTACTGTACTTACTGTTTTGCAATTCAATCAGGTAGAAAATTGCCAGAATGTCCGAGTCAATTTTTATATTTTGAAACAATTTGAATTTGAATTTTCCCATGAAACGTCTTTGTTTAACTTTTTTGTCGTAATTGAGGTTCTTTGTCGATAAAGATACCTTTACAAATACAGGTTGATACAGCGTTTCCGTGCTTGCTAGCACGACGAGCTGTACTGGTTTGCAATCAGTTAGAAAATTGCCAGAATGTCCGAGTCAATTCTTAAATTTTGAAACAAAGTGCAGTCTTATAATTTAAATCCGATAACAAAATGTGGCATCATGAAGTACAGTACCATATTTTTGTTTGTTTTTCTTGTCGTAATCGAGGTTCATCGAATCGCCGTTTAGCATTGGCAGTTGTTCTGCTGGATTATGCCTTTAAAATGTCTAAGCCTGGGGGGGGGGGCCAGGCCCTATTTGTATGTCTGTGTACACATTTGGCTCATTTTACTAATTTTAAAGTAATTACTGTGTTGTACTGTACATGTGAATTTCATGTGCTACACATAATCAAACAATACCACCATAAAATATAACGCATAACTGAAATGACATACGAACGCAAATAAATAAGTTTTCATAAACGTTTAAATTACATAAAACTTCGCACTGTAAACTCGGACATTCTGGCAATTTCCTACAGATTGCAAGTGGCTGCTGCTCTCGTCGAGCTAGCGAGCACAGGTTTGCTGTCCTGTATGTTTGTTGAAAAGGTACTTTATGGGTGGTTGAATCATGTAAAAATGTTTTGTAATCATATGTTCTAACTCTGAGAAGAACACTCAGGTAAAAAATTTAAGATTTAAAAGTTAAGTGCGAAAGTGCATAAGCTCAATATAAAAAAAATGATATATAGCCTGTTACAGTATGTTATAGGAGGCCTAGCCTCAGGCTCGGCTAGGCCCTAGGCCTAATATTATAATGCACTTGTCAATCGAACCCGGACCTAGTGGGGACTTAGCCAGGGTTACATGCATGTGAAAGTCCCGGCCACCACCCGGCAATGCGGAGCATTGTTTTAATGTACATCCCCTTCTAAGTCCCCACCACTTACCAGCGTACGCACCCAAAACAGCGGCTACTCTAACGTGTAATAATAATGCAACATTTATATTATAAAGATCAGAGCGCTTTAAGTGTGACACTGTTGAAAAAGTGTAAATTAGACTCTGAAATAAGATACCTGTACAGTACATTAACGAAAGACAAACCCAAAAAAGAATAAAACAAAGAAGAGGATTCAAACATCACCTGCAATTTAAGGCGTAAGGCCCATCTGGACAATATTCACAGGTGCCATAGAGGTGTTTGGCACTACTATATGCCTACCTACTGTACAACCTAGTCTATTGGAAATAAATAGGTTTTAACAGCTTTCTGAAATGTTTTCTTACATGATTTCATGGCAATGTAACCATTTTGTGATGAACGAGCCAAACCTGTCATCCCGCAAATCATGTTTCGGAGATAATGCCCAAAACATGTTTTATTTTATTACACTATTATAACTAAACTTTGATCTATACATCATGCTACTCTATGTTGTTATTTTCCCCATTTTTTAACGATATGGTGAGAAATATACGAATCCTAAATTTTTTAATGCCAATTCCTCAAATGCTGTTCTTTAATCAGCTGTACAGTATGCTTAAACTCCTTTAACTTAGTAATCATCATTTTATCATTTAGTAACTTTTATTTTACGGCTTACGGCTCTGTATTAATAACTAAATTTTTTTTTGTTGTTGTTGCGAGGAGTGACTGGTTTTGCTTGTCTTTGCCACATTTAAGGCCCCATATTAGTTTATCACCCCCTCCCCCATCACTTTTGGGGAAAACATTTTTTTTTTTTTAATCAATCAACATCTATTTTTATTTCAAACAGTCCTTTTTAAATCTTTTTTCACTTAAAAAGCTCAGGATTTCTTGAAATATGTTTACTGGTACAACAAAAACATATTTTTAAAATATAAATTTGATTCCATTCTTATGACACATATAAAAATTTACAATAATCTCCCTAATTTCTGGTCTGAAATATGTATTTTTAATTTCATAATTTTCATAACAAAAGATTTGACAGTGTTGGACCCTGCAAAATTTAGAAAAATTGAATGTTAAATTTAAAGGCCTCCATTTTTACAAAACTAACAATGTATCCTAAAAGGAATGTTCTTTAATTTTAACTGTATTTTATGTATACTTTTTATATTGTGTCCCTAACCATTGATTTACTTGTGAACATCAGTAAAATGGGGGTGGGTTTAGCAAAAAAAAAAAAAAAAAACAATACAAGAAAAACCTAGATAATAAATGTTTGTGGTAAAGTACTGTTACTCCACATACTGCACTGTAGATTGCTCTGAAAAGAAAGGAGCTGTTTTATTGTTAAGAATCTCAGTGTTATGAATAGATTGCTCAAATTTCATTTATGAGGAGATAATGAAAACATTTTATCATCAGTGATAATTTAAATGATAGGAGGGTGGTGCTCACTGTTGATTGGTAGAAATCCCAACAATACTGTATACTGTACATTGTACTGTACAGAAAGACTAAATTTGAAACATGGCTAAACAAAAGCCAGGTCAGTATTTGAATATTTGATAAAATTGAGTATGTCCAGAATTAGCGTTTCTTTTAATTTTTTCCATAATTTTTTTTTTCATTTAAAGCCCTATACAGGGCTGAAAATTAACCTCAAAAACATAGTGGCCAGCAGGGCCAGTAAGAAAAAAATTATACTGGCCCTTCCAAGGTTATACTGGTCCTATTTTTTTACGGTCCGAAATATAATTTTACGAAAAAAAAAACCAAAATCAATAAAACCAGCAAGATGACATTGGTGTAATATGGTGTAATAATTGTTTTTAGCCAATTTGGCAATTGAATCTGTCTTTAGCCAAAATCATTAGTCCGAGAAAAAATCCATTGTATTACTATTCACGATCGACACAAGAGTATTAAAAATGTGATTTTAGACCACATAGAGATTGGCAATCAAAATAACATTATTTGATAGGCAATTATTATTTTTAGCATACCAACGAGGTACAGTAATTCAAAAGTTTTCTAAATATAACACAAAAGTTGAAAAAATTACAAAGGCCTAGGCATAGTTTAGAACAATATCGGGGGGGAGAGGAGATCGTGGAGCACTGAGAAAAGCCTACTTTTGGGAGTTAGTGGAACAATAGTGTCTCCAGAAAACCTGTATTTTATGCATTTTTTCAGCATAATTATGTATCAGGACATAAAGTTCCGACAAGGATTATTCAAAATTGGCTTGGGTCTGATCGTCAGGAAATAGGCCCAAATGTTTCACTGCAATGATCAAGGACTTACGATCTGGACCTATACTGTAGCCTAGGCCTAGTACTGTAGTAGGCTATGCCTAGCCTTGGCAGATTAAACCGCTACTACTAGGCCTAGGTGCCTACTGCCGTCACTCTACTCTAGGCCTAGTACCTACAGTACACCGTGTAACAGAGCAACCAACGTGGTGCATTCTTAAAATATTACACGCATTACTTAAATGTATTTTACATATCAGGCAAAATCACGAAATCATTGATTAACTAATTATGAATGACATTTCTACCACCATCGCATGCATAAACCTTGATCCTAGGCCTAAGCATAGGTAGTCCTCCATAGATAAACAAGCTCGGAAGTCGTTATGTACCCGACGGTCAGCTGCCTTTAGTTGCTAGTTTGCGCCCAAAGGGTACACTTCCAGCTAGCCGGCTGTCGTGAATATAGTTCCTTCTTGTAATCGTCATACATGAGGTGATTCACCTTCATAATAGTCGTCGTCATACAGGCACTGCCCTTCATCCACCGCGTTAAAATAACGAATAACAAAATTCGAAGCACACAATGACGTTTGCAGCTAGACTACCAATACAACAACACAAATATATCTTCGCATGGCTATGATGGATTGGCGAAAAATGGAGCTCCGACGAAAAAAAAACGATGTATTTTAGCAAGTATTTGAAACTTTTAAATGATTTTAAGCCTTTGCCAAAATGGCTAAAAGTAGTTGGTTATTTTTTCACCAATCCAAAATAGTAAGGTTCGCCAAACGGGGCGATACCCAAAACATTTGTTATCGCCCGATGCCAAAAAAGGTCGCCACTGGCGACCGGGCGACCGCTAATTTCTAGCCCTGCCTATATTTATTAATTTGACACTTAATATACAGTAATTATAATTAATACAAATTTAATTTTCGGATTTGTATTTCACCCAACTTTTCTTTCGGGTTTTTTTAACCCGGGCCAGAGACTTTGCTTTTGAGACTGAACTACAATAGCTTCTGACCCTGTGAAATCTACCTTCAGCTACTTGAATTTACTTTCATATAAAATTAATTCATGGACCAAATTTTGTAAAAAGTAATTGTGAGGTCTTGCCACAAAATGAGTCTCATGGTTAGAAATTCAAAAATTGGGTTTATATTATATTTGGGTAGATTACATTATAAGCTTTCATTTGGTCTTTGAATGGCTTCTCTACTATTTATTATATAGTAAACCCAGAGATGTGAGCATTTAAAGTTTAGGTGTATAACAATCACGTTTTGAGAAAATCAGCCTCAAAGATAAACTAACCTGTACAAATAATATGACTAGAGTTACAGAATATGTGCAGATAACACTGTTTTGGCAAGAAAATTCACTTACAAAGTATACAGTCATAAAATATAAGTATCAAGTTATTCAAAATCATAAAAATCTTTGGCCTGTTTTGGTGAATTATCTCAATATGATTTCACCAACAATGCGTCTTATTTCGTGGTGAGACCTCACAATTTCTCTGATATTGGCTCACTTCCCTGGATAAAAGAATAATGCCAGTTAGGGAAGTTGTTAGTATACTGTACAGTACTCTATGTATAACGGAAGTCATATTTTGACCTTTGACACTGGTATTAATGGCATCTCCATAAACCATGGTCATCATAGTGACTGTTTCCAGAACATTTTGGTTAAATTCATTTAATACCTGTAATGGCTTTTTGTGTACAGCATGATCTGCCCTTTGATACTAGTTATTATTAAGTGAACTTTATGATGTGTAAATACTGTAGCTACACCAGTATTGCAGCATGTATCGTTTGCAGGCACTGTTGGTTTTAAACTGCATGCATGTTACAGTCTGTTTGTCTTATTGGAACATTTTGACTTTTAATATGACAACAAAATCATCTGACTTGTGATTCTGTATCTTGAAATTTACAATAATCTCCCTAATTTCTGGTCTGAAATGTGTATTTTTAATTTCATAATTTTCATAACAAAAGATTAGATAATGTTGGACCCTGCAAAATTGAAAGTTAAATTTTAGGCCTGTATTTTTACAAAACTAACAATACATCCTAAAAGGAATGTTCTTTAACTGTTATACAGTATTGTATGTGTACAATAAAGGGTTTAAGCAATTTCCTTAATTTATATTTTTATATTTGTTTTCATTATAATTTTAAACTATTACATTTTAAATCCCTTTCCTGTGTGTGTTACAGTATGTTAATTATAATATTAACATACCCTATTCATCAAACATCAAAATTGATTAATATAAGTTTAAATTATACATTTCAAAATAATGTAGTTGCCAGGTTCAATGTTAAATCATGTTATATTGATCAGTGGTTGATTTAAGGGGAGCCAAGCCGGCACCACCCCCCACTCTACTAAAAAAAAAAAACAGAAAATTAATATCAAATTTAAATCTGAGATTTTCGGCCATCTAGAGGTGCCATATTCATAATAATCCACCGGTGGACCTTGGCGGCCCCCTGGCCCCCGGCCTAGATGCTTGCTTCACTCACATACTGGATTTATTATTTATGAAAAGCCCCCACCCCCAACTTTCAAAAATCATTCCGCTGCCGTTGGTCAACAGGTATTATGTACAATATCTCTGAAGTGGTGGCCATGTATGTTTTTAGACAGCTAATGGAACAGGTACTGTACACTAATTACAGCTTACTAAAATGTAATAATGATGGAGAAGGATTTTATACTACAATCACAGGTATATGAAGCATTTCTCATCAGTCTAAACAATGACAAACCTGGTACACATGATTGTTTAATTCATTTTATATTATTTTAATTTCCAATGAAATGTAATGCTTATTAACTGAGTTCATTAACCTTTAACCCTTTAAATGACTCAGGAAGTTTAGATGGAAAACATGAGAAGGCTTTAACCACCAGGAATTTTAATGTAAAGGGTTTGTCTTGAAATATTAAGGGCTGAGTTGTGCTGATTCATTCCAGTGGTAAAGCTTAGGAGCTCAAAGAAGTAATAAATTAGAAAAGTCACTTCTATTTCATTATCCAAGCAATGAAATCATTTACCGTACTATATTTTTATTTATTAATGGAAACCCTTACAATAATACAATTACATTCTCCAAAATCCCAAATAAAGAGTTAATTTAGCCTGAAAAAGTCAGTGCAATATTATTACATTAGCACTCATTCAGATATCTTTGCTGAATGAAGTAGAATTAGACATACTGTATTGTAGAGTACAAAGTCTTCTGTCTTCAAAATTGGTGTCGTGGTCCTTGACACACTATAACTGAGCTGGCTGTCCAAACAAAATCTTTGACAGGAACGGGAACCATTATGCAATTACAGTAGAACCTCGATTTTACGTACGGTACGGGACCGGAGGGCGTACGTAAATCAGGGGATTCGTAAAATAGAGGTTGGGTTAAATGTGCGGTAACCTTTGACCTAATACGTACATAACACTCAATATACGTATGTATGAACGAACGATGTTACCTAGCTAGGCTAGACCTAGCCTCTAGGCCTACAAATAAAACCATGTGTTTAGTGTTTGTATTCATCACTTTACGACGTCATAATAAAGTGTTCAAATAAAACCATGTGTCTAGTGTATTAATTCATCACTTCATATCTTTTTTTAACTAAAGAACATGAAAATATTGTAAGATTACCTATACGAGAGTAGTGCCAAAGTGCAAGCCAGCGAGTCATGTGAGCCAATGTGCGAGTCATGCGAGCCATACATTTAATTTTTAATTTTTTTTTTCAGGTTATCCAATTTTGCAAACACATAGGCCTAGCCTATATTCTTTGGCCTAGTAGATGCAAATGAATAACACCGGGGAGCTTTACCTGCGTAGTCCAGTCATGCGCAGTACATATACTTTTGACTTTTTTGAATCGTCGATCCGAAAGTATGTAGCGCTAATAGATATTGTTAAAATACTGAT
>NW_022752980.1:1327743-1332137 GCF_011630105.1 Anneissia japonica
TTAATATGTTCCTATATTTTTAAATATATTTTTTATATTTATATATATATATATATATACAGGTATATATTTATATATATATATTAATATATTTATTAATATATAAATAAATATATAAACAAACAAATAAATATATAAATGCATAAGTATATATAAATATACAAATAAATATATAAATAAATATTAATGAATATATGAATAATCACAGTATATATAATATAATAATACAGTATAAATATATAGATATATATATACAAATATATATACAAATAAATATATTAATAAATATATATATATATATGTATAAATATATATATAAATATATATATATACAAATAAGTATATAAAATATATGAACTTATTAATATATATATATATAAGTTCATATATTTTTTTGTACATATACAAATAAATATACAAAAAATATTCAAACAAATATATAAATGAATATATATATATAAATATACAAATAAATATAAAAATATATAAATAAATATATACAGTATATATATAAATATATCTGTATGTATATGATATCTGTATTTTAACAACATCTCTATCAGCGTTGCATACTTACGGATGGACGATTCGAAAAAATAACTATAAGTCCAAAAGTGTATGTACTGCGCATGACTGGACAACACAGGCAAAGCTCCCCAGTGGGGAAAAAAAAAGGATTTAAAATGTATGGCTTGCATGGCTCGCTGTCTCGCGCATTGTCTCGCATGACTCGCTGGCTCGCACTTTGTCACGACCCCCTATACGACAAAGGTATAACTTGGGAATTCCCCATCATGCCTATTCTAAACAACAGAGCTGTGGTGTTGTCTGGGCCTGTTGAGACAAACTAAACCCATGTGCGCTGCACTGGGCGAGCCAACAACCAACTAGCGTTCGTGTACGAAACTATGCCTACTCAGCTTCATGTAGAAAATTCGACCAGACAATTTTTTCCATGGTTTGCCACACGAAGCTAAGGAGGAAAGCAATTATTTTGAGCACCATCGGTAGTTGTTCATCTCACTCAGTTCACATGGTTTTAGATGGTTTTAGATTATAACAACCAGGTATTAGACTGACAACGTTGCTGTTAATGAAAATATGTTGCATTATGGTTTGTTTATTGTATAGTTTATTGTTATAGTCTTTTTACTTATGGTTGCTCTGAAAAGGCCCGTTTGTTTTGAATATTTTCGGGGTTTTTGATGACATCATCGTTGATACGAGGCGTACGTAAAACCAAGGGTTCGTATAACTGGGGTGCGTAAAAACGAGGTTCTACTGTATATGCAAAAAAACAAAAATTGAATAAAATGGAAGTGTTGCGTATCAAATTTTCTATCATATTTTTGTATCCACGTAAAGAATTTTGTTCCAAAAAAAAAAAGGATTCATTTATAAAGTACAACAGTCGTGTCATGACAACATCACATGGCGCCTTTTGTTGTCAACCAGAGGTTGGTTGCCGTTCATTACGCCTGAATGACTTAATCTTAATGGTTTAGAATAGACTTTGTGGAATACTGTAGGCATTTTAAAACCTAATAATTTACCATCAATCAATTAAAATTTACAAAGAAAAACTAAGATACAACATCTTAATAATTACATTAGAAATTGGGATCAATGGTTTGTAAGTGGAGAAAATGGCATCCAGTTGAACACATTTTGTGTCCCTGATAGCATCTGATAGCAATGGAGTAGTACTGTATCATGTGGTATCGTGACGTAATACTATACTGTACTGTACAGTAGTACTCTAGGTGCTGTATTAAGTTCAACCACATTAAATTATATTAATTGAAGTTTATGATTTAAATTGTTATACCAAATTAAAGGTATGAAGTCTACTACAGTAAATCCATGAAATATCTTAATACTGTATACTTGAAATGGAATAACAGTATAAAATGTCATTTGTTAACCTTCAATATCAAAATATCTGTTTTTTCCTAACCTTAAAAGAAATTACCTAGAGAGCTGCAAATCACTCTCCTTGGGTTGTTCAGGAATCCTAAGAATTTACAATATTGGTCATTGGAGAGGAGAGGTGGAGGGGATGGTTTTGGAGTGAAGAACTAGCTTGTGGATTGGAGGGGGTGACACTTGCCTTCTAATTCTAGGGTCCTGGTTTAATTCCAGTCATTATGGTTAAAAACGACCAACAATAAAATTCTGGTTGTCCATTAAATCAGATAGTGGAGAGGCTATATTCCTGCAAACAGAAGCAAGGATATTGATGGTAATGATCCCTGGAAATGGGGATTACTCAACCATAACAGATGAATGACCTACTCAGAATAGTTACTAAATTCAAATTTATTGCCCAGTCTCTGGCCTCACTCACCTTGTCAAAAGATTTCACTGTTTTTGAATTGTAGTTCAGTCAGTTTAGGTAAGCCTTATCTGACCTGATTTGTTCAATTTTGGCAAAAAACAGCAGTTACTATACAAAGACAAGAAATAAACATCAAAAATATACAAATGCCAAGGATTGTCAAAAGCAAAATTAATCATTGTTGAAGACTCTCCTTTAACAGAAATATATACAGTATATTCTGTTACAAATATAAGTAATTTAAAAGCAATAAATTAACAAAAATATACCTAGTTCACAATCACGTGTACAAAAATCTAGCAAAATATAACAAAATGTAATAAATTGTTAAATTTACACAGCGAGCGTGTGAATGCAAATCCATATAAAAAATGTAGCACATGTAAAACAGGTTGGTAATCTTTACAAACCTCAGTAGCTAGATTCATATGGGATTATAGCCAGATGAAGTAGCTGATCTACTTGCCAAGTTTATTGGATTAAATCCACTAATCGCGTTCGACGTTAAGGTTAGAGCGAGATATTTTGACTACCAGAAATTCGGAAAACACATAATTAGAACAGGAAGTACAATCGCATGGTGGGTAATTACTGTTGATTTCCGCGCGACTAATTTATGCTAGATCGAGAATATAGGCGTAAGCTAGGCCTAGGTCTCGGCGGTTGATTAGACTGGCCGAGGAGTCCAGCTGGAGGGTTTTCCCCCAAGTATTCGTTTAGCGTGTGGTAGGCCTAGTGTGGGCATGCCGATTTCGGGTCATCCCTTATTACATTGGCCGACCCCTTGCCCGTCCCACGAATAAAAACGTCTCTCATAGCCTTGTGGTCTGCTCTTATGTAGATTTTTCAACTTTGTCACAACAATTGCCGATGTTATGCTATTGTGGCCTAAGTCCCGCATTCTCTCTGCTATCCTTTCGTGGACACCAGCCTTCTGACGGTACAATTTATCTTCAACTTTTTCGGCGATTTCTGGCTCCCTCTAGCTCCCTCTAGATATCTATTAAATCACATTCCTGCGCATACGTCCAGAGATGGCGTTATTTACTGACTTTTCGGCCATCATTTGCAAAATAAGACTTGTTGAAATTTAAGTACAGTACACAGATCAGGGAGACTGCGTCAATTCTGAATGGTGTTTATGATAGCATGGAAGCATGGAAGGTCACTTTGCTTCAATTTGATTGGTGTATTCGTGACCTGTGGCCACCCGCTGTTTAATTGTTTACTGGCTTTAGGCTGGATTAAGAAGTTAGTCGACATAAATTTACTCGACGGGCTTAGTCGAGTTGTGGCCTTCATCTCGTCATACTTGAGTGGTCATACTCAAACTTACTGTATGGCAAGATCTTCTAGCTCATCCACTAAAATTATCTCGCCATAGTTGGATATGAACGGGGCTAGTGAGGTCTGTAAAGTTTACAGATGTTTACATTGATGCTTTTGCCAGTGCCCAAGAATTTTAATCTATTTGACATGGATTAATTAATTAACATATTCTAACCTTGTACTGTGAATATTCAAATACAAATCCAATACTTTCTAGGCCTGGGTTTTTACAGTGATTAAGTAATGGTTATATGGCCAAAAACAAGCCAAACCGGTCACTTTCGCAAATCCTGTTTTGGAGATAATGGCTCAACATGCTCGAATGTCAAAATTTTGGAAATCTGTTTTAATTGCACTAAACTTTAACCTTTATATCTACTGTATACTGAATATCATGCTATGCTGTTATTTTCTCCATTTTCAATGCTAAAAGAAAAATTTTTAACGAATTGGTGATAGTTTCTGCCTAAGAAATGCCTGAAATCATAAACTTTGAAGGCTTATTTCTCTCTCAATTTCTCACATACCTGTATCGCTTTATGTTTATTGTAACTTCATAACGAAATGTTGGATTTAAATGATTCTTTTATCATTTTATAGCTCCCATTTTACTGTTTCCTGTATTTTTTAACTACAAATAGATTTTTGCAATGAGTGACTGGTTGGGCTTGTCTTTGCCACACACACCCACACACACACACATATACACACACACACACACACACAT
>NW_022752980.1:1332833-1334390 GCF_011630105.1 Anneissia japonica
AGATGTGTATAAGAGAATGTGTATATATATATATCATGTGTATATATATATGTATATGTGTATATATATATGTATATATATATGTATGTAGTAGGGTGTATTTTTTGTAATCTTAAGTAGCTTTATTCTACTATTTATTTATATTAATCCACTATCCCTATCCAAAGAGGCTATACAATGCAATACTGTTTTAGCCTGTAGGTTAATGACCCATTGAACATTCCATTTGCTATAGTCAAATAGATACCACCAGCTAACCCTCTCCTGAGAGTTGGGTGGAGTGCTGTCGACATACCTGAGGAAGTGTAGGAAACATCTTGTCAACATCAAATGATGTATTACCGGACACAGGAAATCGGGAATGGACAGTGACTTTGGGTGTTGCCTGAGGCTAAAGGACCAATGATAATTGAATACTCAAATGAGTAGGGTGGAGCCAGATCCTCTACATATACCCAGAATATCCAAGGAAACAAGGGAGAACAGGAAAGAAGACACAGCAGAGAAGAAGGAACACTGAGAGATCCCGATAGGAACTCCAGCACACAGAAGTATAGTCCTATAGTCGGATAGACTTAGGATAAATGTGAATTTTTTTCAGAAAGCTGTTGACTGGGAACCTTCCTGAATTAAAAAGGAAGAAGAATTACAGTACTACTCTTTTGGTTTCACTATTTTCTTGACTTGGATCAGAAGAACAGTTTGATTTGCTGTAACAAATACCGGTACCAAGTGCAACCAGATGATTGCAAGTGGAAGCGATTTTGGACATCTTCCTGAACTGAAATTTGTTATATCATTGGAACTCGCTGTTTTGCCGTATATTCTGAACTCTATTTTTGTTGGACTTCTTGCATTTATTATTATTTTACATTCTACAAGCGTACGCTGCATTGCCGACGGTCTCACGTGAGTAGTTTGTTAGGTCCAATTTATAAGTCCCTATTTGTAATCCCCATTGCCCAATAAACCATTATTAAGTATATAACTAGAAAAGGTTCCTCTTGTTTTATTTGTGGCCATATATGTACACATCTACCGACTGAGCCTGCGCGTAACTGGAACCCGAGCCCCCACGATGAATTAAGTGACGGGATTCGCTTACTTCAAGCAGTGGTCACCCGCTACATATGTGTGTGCGTGTGTATATGTATACAGTATATATATATACCATAACTATCCATGATAAAGTCCAACAGTTGACCATTGTACTATAATGTATGTCCATCTATGTCATTAATGTTAGTGACAACCTGTTTGACAGATGCACAAAGACCTCCCTATAGTGTAATTTGTGTTGTTCCTACCAACCTCTCTTCCTGTCCATCCCTGGAATGTGACCCTCACCTTATCATACCCTCCCTGTTCTGGTGAACTTACTCTCAAGGCGGGTCACTGCCATTTTTAATGGGAAGTCTAAGTTTGATACACTTTGGGATTATTTTAGGAATTAAGCAGTTAGGTTCTTGATTTGAGGTTGAACACAACGCAATAAAGACGCTGGCTTGCTAGTTTCTCGTTATTATTTTCATTTGTACTATCGAACCGTGAAAACGG
>NW_022752980.1:1334534-1336412 GCF_011630105.1 Anneissia japonica
CCATGGTTAATGGATAAGCTAAACATAAGGCATAACTAAAATCAAGAACAGGATGCGGCTTTGAAAAAAAAAAAGAAAGAAATAAAAAATAAAAAGAAATAAAAAAATTATATATATATATAAAATTATACAAAGCAATATTGTAAATTAAATAAATGTGGGTATATAAAGGTATTGAAAGGCAAATAAAACATAGTTGTAATGATGGGAGCAAGAAGCCAAAATGATATAGGCCTATGTAGTATTGTATAAGGCATATAATATACATAGATATAGTGCATCTTGAAAAAATGAAACAGAAAGTTCTACAATAGTATAAGCTAGAGTGAAAATACCAACAATAATATATAATGAATAGGCCTAGCAGAATAATAATAATAAAACCGAATAAATAGAAATAAAATTATAATTAAAAGTGACCGAAAACTAAGAGAAGAATATTTAGCGGCAGAAGGAAAATTCACTGATGAATCCCAAGTCTTTATTGAGGCCGTGAGTGTGTGTTTTGAGTTTTAAAATCCATTTCAGTTCTTCTCGTTGTCTGTGTTCAGTAGAGCGGAAGTTACTGGCTATGAGAGTCACTTTGAGATAGTGAATATTGTGGTGGGGGGAGTTAAAGTGTTCCCCTACAGGGAAACCAGGGGTGTTATTGCGGATGGAATGTTTATGGTTATTAAATTGTAGGCGGAATTTATTACCCGTTTCACCTTTATATATATATATATATATATATATATTGTTAGGGTAGCCTATAGGCATACTCATCCCAGATTTTTTCTACAGTATAATTAATAAGGCTATGTTCACACAAACGGCGTTCGTTAAAAACTAGCAGTAATATAGGCCTATGTGGAATAGTTTTCAGTTTTAAATAATGTACGTGTTAACAACAGTAGTAAAATTAACAGTGCATCATGAAAACTTAAATATGTGAATTGTTCGAAGTGAACTTATATGATTATTGTATTTTAAATGAACAATTTTACTTTCGATTTTTCAGCTAGCATTGTTGATGTTACATGTTTTAATAGACATTCTAAATGGTTAAAATATCTTACAAAACACAATCAATGAATCATATACATTATAACTAAGTAAAATGCAATAGTAAAGGAACCCCTTTACCATTTTATTTATAGAGAGCACAGAAAAGAGACCAAATTAGCTAATATATTGCAATCGTGATTGGTCAATCTCTTGAAATGAGGTAAAATCATTCAAGCATCACTGGCGTTAGCTCAGTGGCGTTAGCTAATCTGGGGTCTGCAGGTAGCGTTAATAATAGCGTAGTGAGTGGCTTTAACAACGCCACTGCCTAGTTCACACACAAAGGCGTACGCTACGCCAGGCTTAAGCCAGCCTTACGCCGTGTGTGTGAACATAGCCCAAGACCTTCTGCACAAGCATGGTCCGATAATTAATGTGACTGTTTCCACAAGCAAGGTCAGATTTGGCCAGACACTTGTCTGGGTTACATAACCTTACTGCCTTTGTGCTGGCTTTTTACCACCACGGTGGATACATGTTTATGTCATTAGGGTGTTAATATGTATAGGCAGAAAACATTGAAGTGAGGTAGTTGGTGCTCAGATCCAGAACAGGCAAGACCTGGGATCTGTGATGTTGAATAAAGATACATAGGAAAGGCAATCGTTTGAGTTTATTGTTATATTGTCATGCGTAATGCTGTGACGTTGCTGTAGAGATGAGTGAGTGAACCAGGCGTATTTCGGCCGTAACAATATACATATATATAAATGAATATACAAATAAATATATATATAAATATACAAATAAATATAAAAACTGTCTCTTATACACATCTAGATGTGTATAAGAGACAGATATAATCCACATCCCCTTATCTTCCAGCCACAT
>NW_022752980.1:1336910-1356747 GCF_011630105.1 Anneissia japonica
AGAGGTGTATAAGAGACAGATCTGTATCTTTATTCAAAATGTATAACCATCAAAAGCATAGACGGGTGAGAGATTGCTCTTGTGTGTATGGGCAGCCATTAGGGCCAATGTATTCTACTGCATTTATTATACTGCCCTCATCAGAGCTTTCAAGATTAAAAGACCTTGTATTTTTTACATCTTCCAACTATTTAAATGCTGCAAAATAGCAAAAAATTAAATCAATAAATTAGCATAAATCAGTCTTTAGCTTAGTGTGTTGTGATACTTTTATATGGATAGAAAGTATGTGTGTGAATGCAATGAATTTTGGTAGAAATATCTCAGTGGATATCCATGTAACAATTTGTTACATTTTGTTACACTTTTGTTGTACTTGTGAATTTGGTATAAGTTTGTTTCCGGGAAGTGCGTATTACTTTACAAACTTATAATATATAATTATAGCATTTTGTATAATACAGTATGTCAGTTACCCTTCATTTATTGCCATTTATACATACATACAAAATATATTTAATAACTAATTTAAAGTCATTCTAAACAAGGTTGTTTTCATTTTTTTTTTTCAGATATTGATAATTGGGAAAAAGTTTATTGAAGGATGTTCTTACAAACCAATATCTAAAAATGCAAGGGAATTTACAAAATAATGTTGCATTCTACAGTGGCAAATATATGCCTGTTAACCAACCAATGGCATCAATGATTAATGGTTACAGTGTTGTGCCACAGATACCAGATTACAGAAACTCTATAAACAGTAGTTCATTCAGTTGGAACAACAACCCAGGTCTTGGTGTTAGAGGCATTGTTCATAATGGATTGCAATCATATGTTATGCCGCCATCACATAATGGAGCAACTGTTACCAATCAGTCGTTCCACGAAAGAATGTTATCCAGAATTCAATATATGCAGAGTGGTGTAAAATACCAAGCAAACAACTATGTTGATGACACTCATCAGGTTTACCCTCATAGCAGTATTAATGTCACAAGACCTGCCATGAATTCTCAGCAACATGCCATGTTGAGGTATTCTTACATGCCAAGAATTATTAACACGCAAAGTTTAAATCCGGTTGAACTTGGAAAAGCAGAATTTGAGAAAGCTATGCTGATGAAAGGACCGAAGGGACACTGTTTTTCTAAGGAACAAGTTGAAATAAGTACTATGAAGTATTCATCATCTCTGTACCACAATTTAAATTCTGAAAGCCAAAAATATACAGGATCACTGGAGGTAAATTCAGATCCTATTCCAGAAACAAAGTCTAATGCCAGATCTCAGAGTGTTGTGCCAATAATAGTTGATGTCAGAAGTCTTGCTCCTGACCCTGAAACTAAAGTTTCATTATGCAGTAATTCTGAAGATTTTGTTAAACCTATGCCGGTGTCATCAAAACAAGTTGTTATGGAATTACCGAAGGGAAATAGTCAAAAACAACCAGATATAAGCAATGTTATGCCAAAAGTAGAGTCAGTGTGGAGTATTAGTCCTGACAACACATCAGTTTCACTCTGTCAGGTCAACAGTGCCTATAATGGCAATGAACTCATATCCAGTTTTCCTGTCAGACACCAAAAAAACACTGTTCAACATACAGAGAGCCATCCTAATTCAGGTATAACCATATCTACTAACCTGAATCCTATAGTAAGCTCTACAACATCAGATAAATCTGATGTACTTGGAAACATTGAAATCAAGCAAAATGATGAAAAAAAAATTGATTTATTGCATGCAAACAATCTTCATGTGAAGAGTGAACAATTGCATTGGCCTACACATGAATACTCGGCAAAATACCCTTATAAACAACAGACTTTTAATGAGATACTACAATTTCTTAAATATGGTGAGCTGGTACAAAACAACCAGACACCTTGTAATGCACCTTATATTGAGTTGGTACCTAAGTCTGCAGATGAACACAGTAACATGCACCCAAACATCCATTCTTCTTGTAATATAGTTCGAAGTGAATCAGTACAGAAGTCTGCAGAGGAACATGGTGTTAAAGTCCCAATCAGCCAGACATCCTGTACTATACCTTGTGGTAACCCAGAACAAGTCAGTCAGACGTCCTGTACTATACCTTGTGGTAACCAACAGAAGCCTCTAATTGTACACCATACATACCCAGCCATCCAGAAGTCATGTAATGAGAGTAATAGTGATGAGATGGCACAAAAATCTGCAGATAAACCCCATTTAAAATATATGCTCAGCCAGCCATCTCAAATTGAACCTGTACCGAAGCCTGCAGATGGGCATAATGCTATATATCCAACCATCCAGACTTCATACAATGCAGGTTGTAGTGCATCAAAACAGGAGTCTGAGAATGAACATCATGCAAAATACTCAAACATTCATATATCTTCTAACATACGTTGTAGTGAACTGGTACAAAAGTTGACAGTATACCCAAACACCCAGATTTCATGTAATTTAAGTCGTACTGAGCAGGGACAGAGACTTTCAGGTAAACATAATGCTCAGAAGTCTACAGATGAGCATTTTGCAGAACAGCCAATCAAGCAGATGTATGCAGATGAACACTGTGAAAAATACTCAAACAGTCAGAAGTTATGTAATGTAACTCTTAGTGAGCCGGTAGTAAAGACTGCAGATAAACACTGTACTAAATACCCAAACAGCCAGAGTGTATGCAGTGTACCCCATCGTGAGCTGGTACAAGTGTCTGTAGATGAATGCTATTCAATATATGCATACAACAAGACACCTAATAATCAACCAGTACAGAAGTCTGCAGATGATCATTCAATATACCCCAAGAAGACATCCTGTAATGAACCCATACAGAAATCTGCAGATGATCATTCAGTATACCTCAACAAGACATCATGTAATGAACCCGTACAGAAATCTGCAGATGATCATTCAATATACCCCAACAACAAGACATTGTGTAATGACCCTGTACAGAAATCTGCAGATGATCATTCAGTATACCCCAACAAGACATCGTGTAATGAACCCGTACAGAAATCTGCAGATGATCATTCAATATACCCCAACAACAAGGCATCCTGTAATGAACCTGTACAGAAATCTGCAGATGATCATTCAATATACCCCAACAACAAGACATCCATTAATGAACCCGTACAGAAATCTGCAGATGATCGTTCAATATACCCCAACAAGAAGTCATCCTGTAATAAACCAGTACAGAAGTCTGCAGATGAACTTTATAAAAAATACCCACAGCTATTAGAAGAACCTAATGCAAACACCATTTTTAGGTGGGATAAGATGCAAAAACCACCAGCTACACAGCTTGCAAATAACTTAACAAATGATTTGAAAAGGCCTGTGCAAAATTTGTCAGATGCATCACATGCAAGTAATCTTGACACCAGCATTAACAGCTGTGGTCCAATGAAGAATCTTCTTAATATGTCACCAGAAAAGGATGGACATAATGATGATGCTAAGTGCAACAAACCAAAGAATTATTCAAATCTGTGTACAAATGGTCGACTAATGAGTTCACTGGATATCCTATATAAAAAACAATCAATGAATTCATCAGTTTTTAGAGATGGAGATGGTAAACCAAGTCAGTGTTCATCAGATCTAATTCATGCAGATAATTCAAATACAGAGTTATCCAGTGAGGATTGTAGCTTAATGAAGAATCCATCAGACTTACCACAGGTGACTGATTTACATACACAAAAGGGCAAGAGCATGGTAATGAATGATTCAGCCGTTGCCTCTCTTGCATTATGCAAAGAGAAGCTAGATAGCCATCTGTCAAATTCATCTACTCAGTCAACCAACCATAAGTATTCTGTGACAAATGGTAAAATAACAAAAGTAGCAGACACTTTCAATTCACAAAATAAAATTATAGAATGTTCTGCTAAAGGAAATGCTGATACAGTTAACAGTCGAGAATCTGTCTTGTCAACCACAGCTCTTTCAGGCCATGGCAAAACAATTACTGACATTAAGAAAGAACCACAGTCAGATGATGGTACAAGTACAAAGTTATCCAATGAGGATTGTAGCTTAATGAAGAATCCGTCAGACTTACCACAGGTGACTGATTTACATACAAAAAAGGGCAAGAGCATGGTAATGAATGATTCAGCAGTTGCCTCTCTTGCATTATGCAAAGAGAAGCTAGACAGCCATCTGTCAACTCCATCTACTCAGTCAACCAACCATAAGTATTCTGTGACAAATGGTAAAATAACAAAAGTAGCAGACACTTTCAGTTCACAAAATAAAATTATTGAATGTTCTGCTGAAGGAAATGCTGATACAGTTAACAGTCGAGAATCTGTCTTGTCAACCACACCTCTTTCAGGCCATGGCAAAACAATTACTGACATTAAGAAAGAACCACAGTCAGATGATGAATATATAGCACCACAATTAACAGCAGTTCCCCAAAGTACTAATGCTCAAAGTGGCTGCAATTTTAATCAGATGTTCAAGGAAAATAAGTTGAAGATTAAGATTTTGAGTGATGAAGATAAACAATTACCAGCTGATTATTCAATTATAAACATAATGACTTGCAGAAATAAGACTTCATCAAGACCAATTCTTTCATACAGTGAAGGCGAGTCTGTCACACAACTGATGCATAATATGTTAGCAACAAATATGTCTGCTGATGTTCGAGATCTCTTCCGGCACAATCCAAGACAGTCCAAAGGAAAAGAACTATTTGCTCCTAATTTGAAAGTAATTGCAGAAAAACTGCCTTCCGATTTTGACTATCAAGTTAGTTTTCCAACAGAGAATCTAAAAAATAATGGAGAGCATTCATCCAGAAAAGATCTCTCTGCTTCTAATTTAAAAGTGATTATTGAAAAGCTACCTGAATGTCGGGTAGAATTGTTAAACATCAGACATGGAAATGTGAGAAAACGTAAACGAGATGAGCAAGAAATTAATTTCCATCTCAAAGAAGAAATATCAAAAATGAAAATGTGTAAGAAAAATTTAGACAGTATTAATACAACATTACCAGGTGAGTTGGTGCCAGGTGAGCATAAAAGGTGCAATACTGATATGAAAGTTCCAGAAATGAAATATAAAACTAAAAAGAGGTATCATTCCTCTGATGCCTATTTCAGAAATACAGGGCAACAACAGGACACCTTAACAAAGGACGTGAACAGCAAACTTTATAAGAAATCGTGCTTGAAAAACGTCCATAAGAGTATAAAATGTGAATATAAAACCAAAAAATTACGTCTATCACCTGGAGCAAGTTTTATTAGAAGTAGGGAACACCAACAGAAAACCATTAAAAGGGACATCAACAGCAAACTTCAAAAGAAATCTCACTTGAAAGAAATCCATGAGAATCAGCTAATGAAATCTGAAGGTGTACCTGGCTGTCAGCTAAATCAGAAGAATGTTCCAATGCATGCGCAATACTTACCTACACACTTAGCAGATGCTGCTTTAACATCCTCTGAAAAGTCCGTTTCTCCGAAAACACCTCAACAAATGTGCATTACATCCACCAGAATGCCTAAACCATACACCACCAAAAATACTAATAGAGAACATACTGTAGAGGTTACAAATTACGACCCTAAAGAATCAAAATATATACATCATTTTAAAAATCTAATTAAAAAGTATAATTCTGAGAAAAAGCAGGACCAAGAATCTACAAGTTGTGTGCGCCAAAAGGCAGAGATGTCGGAGGGTGTTAAAGGAGCCTTGGAAAATTCAAAGATGAAAACTATCACTAAAACAACAGATGCCTTGCAACCGCCATGTGTTCAAGATCACATACCAGGCAAAAGAAAGTATGAAATGGAAACCCCTGCCCAGGGGCTGGTGAAACACTCATTCAACGGTGTTCAAATACCTTGCATCACCAGGTACGACAAGGCATTTCTACCTCTTAATCTCATCCACAGGTGGTTTTTTGTTAGGGAACCGCTCATCAAGTTTAGACGTGTACTTCAAGAATTGCACATACATAAACGGGAAATGTCAGTGGATGAACAGAAAATGTTGGAGCCAATCCTTAAGAAGTACAGTATAAAAAGTTCCAAATTAATTATGTTTTCTGAATTGGTGCATAATTTCGACAAACTGTGTTACAAGTTGAATTATTGATTGTGTTGTATGAATACATTTTGTAGGTCTGGGTACATTGAAATAATTTACACTTAGTCCTAAAAATGTTTGAAACTGTAGATTATGTTTAGTGGCATTTATTAAACTATTGGAAGCAATATTTTTTATAAATGTGATCATTCTTTCTTGTGCCATATTTTTCTATTTTTTTTTGTGTACTGTGCTATATAATGTTACCACTTGATTACTTTTTATGTCTTGTTTATAAAATTGAAATACAGTATTAAACTTAAGCCAAAACCTTTTTCTTAATTTTGGATGTTTTAATAGATCATGTTAGTTACATTTACTAAAGCGCTAAAAGCAATATTATTTATGAGTGGGATCAGTCTTTCTTGTGTCATTTTTTAGATTATTTTTTAAGCTTATACTGTAGTACTGTACAGTAAACTTCTATGACTTTTAATGTTAAATAATTATATTTTAATCTATTTTAAAGATTAACATATCACACTCCTGCCAGAACTTTATTTTATACTTACATAACATTTTATTTTTTTTGCATGTGCAGTACATTTAACTTATATTTTGTATTGGCGTGTTTACCTATTAGTGTTTTTATATGATGCATTTTTTATTTCAATAAAGAGTTAGTGTTAAGAAATGTATCTATTGTATTTGTATTAAACTTTTGTTGGATTTTTCTTTATTATTTATTATCTTATTTTGGATGGGAAGGTGCAAAGTTAAAACCTTCTCATACAGTGCAGTATTGTATATCATTTTAATCCTAAGATTTGATGAAAATTCACAAAGATAATGAAGAAATTAAAAAACAAAAACAAAAAAAAACAAAAAAAAAACAACAACAATGCTGTACAGTACCGTACTGTACTCTATTTTTTGAAATTCAGTTTTTTTCAATTCTTTTGTTTTCACTGGTGTGCAGTCTAATTATGATTTCAATATTGGCATTGACTATGCATCCAATCTGGGCAGGTATGTGTAGATATAATTATCTGTATCTACCTACTGTGAAAATATTAGAATGAAAAGTGGTTCCAGTTCTCATTTTTATGGACAAATGAACAATTTCAATTAAATAACCATGTGGATAAAAATATTGATTGATTTTAACACAAAATTATCTATTTTACTTATATTCTTTGCTACAATTGTCAAACGCTCTTTTAATTGCAGAACCACTTTTTAGTGCTTGTTGTTTACAAATGAGCTCAGAGAGATCGTGAAAGTAAACAAGTTTGTAATTAATCATGTCCTAATATCGACACCCTAATCTGGACCGTCAGCAAAATTTAATTATTTCTTCATTGGGCCATACCAGCTCCCTGTAACTCTAATTTAGATTCTGTGCAGCCGTTTTTAAGATATTTTGAACACGCACACAAACACGAAAATACGAAGAAGGTGACACACAAACTTACACGACTGAAAACATGATATATCTCCTGGCGGAAATAATAACAATATTTAGTAATGCAATGATTATTGCCTAATATTAGAATATAACATTTCACATTGAATTGCCTTTTTCATTAATCTTGAATCAGAAATGTACATTTTGTTTGTTTTATTATGGAATAAGAATTAGAAATGTACATTTTGTTTGTTTTGTTTTATTATGGAATAAATTTTACTTACTTACAAAGGCCCTGCCATGGTACATTAATGTGTTGATCGAGATTTTCATAATTAAGGCCTGCCGGCAACTTACTATGGTACCAATTCATTTGTTTTATTTTGTTAATTGTGTTATGTTTATTTTCAAGATTAATAATATTAATACGAGCATTAGGACATTTGTTAAATGTGCATTGCATTAGGTAAATTATATTTTCCTACCAATTACTATTTACCAAGGTATTAATGGTATGTATGTTTGTAATATCTTCTTTTTTACATTTAAATTTCTTATAGGCCTTATTAATAAGGCCAATGTGTGTACTTGCGCCTCTCCTTTTGTTTAAATTTAAAGATAATAAAGTTGGGAAGAGTTGATCGTGATGTTCACAACTTTAAGCAAAATTTAAAATGGAGAATGTCATAATTTTGAATACAGAGAACGATTATAATTATGAACCAACGTCTACGTCGTTTACCTGACGTCTAAGACACATACACAATGAATACATAATGATAGGCCTATATAGATTTATAATGAAATTACATAGGGCCTAGTGGTAGTGGTGTAATTCGAACCCGAAATGACTGGTGCTAAAACTAGCACCTAAAACAATTCTATCACACTATCGGGTACTTTATATTGCTATTTTTGAAACACAAAGAATGTCATTTAAAATGGTAGAGTTAAAGAAAATTATAATTTGGGCCTACTGAATTTTGCAAAACAATACCAAAATGTGTGTGCATTCCATGTCTTTAATAGAAATAGGCTCCCAGCGGGAGCTTGTGTTTCATAATGTTTTTGGATGCAAGTAACAGATTGTTGACTTTTAAGTTCTTTCTGGACAAGTCTCTACATGGCATCATATTTTGTAGACTTACTTTGGTAGACTTAATTTCTAATCTTAGGAGTTATGACGCACAATGAGGGGTATCCTACGAAAGCCCATTGGTGCCAATAAAGTATATGTTCAGTAATCCGTAATGACGAATTACTAATTACTGGCTACTGTAAGTTCCAAAAAAAAATAAATACTGAAATATATTGTTAAGAATAGCTAAACATTTGGCAGCGGTTGGATTCGAACCCTCACCATCGAAATGACTGGTGCCTCAAACCGCTCGGTCAGGCTGCTTTATATAAATATCCAAATATAAAAGACAAAGTTGGGAAAGTTATGATCTTTTCTTCGTGGAAAATGTGACCCTAAATAAGGGTGTCGAAAGGGCATGGGCTTTTAATAATATATAACAAAATTCCGGTAATAAATTTGATAGCCAAAACTTCCATTACCGTTGGCGTCGATCGATTGGAGCAGGGGGAAACCACACATAATAGAATAAACTATACGCAGAATAAAATACAGTAGTATAATCAAGCATTGAATAGGAGTTTCCTTTAATAGTATAAATTCATGGAACTTAAGCACTTTTTACTAACTGACCTGAACTGTATATGGTCGGGCCCGCTGACCTCAGTGTGGCCTTAGGGAGACCGGAATCCAACTGTTGATAATAATTTATAATAGTTCAACGTTTTAAAACTACTAATTACAGAAATTGCTTTATGATAATTAATATTTATACAATGTAATAAAGAAATTATTATTTATACCCCTCAAACAAAAATCACTTCGTTCGGACAAATATTGGCTGAAAAATCGCAGTTTTCTACACGTTGCTAAAATTAGAAGGCGCAATTCCTTCTTATTCTTTAGAATTAGAGATTGTCAAATTTTAAGATTTCGCTCCTCTACATAAGTGGGCGTTTCGACGACCACTGTCAGCCAATGAAATTAATTTTTAGATGACAAGAAAGCTTGATTTATTCTCTTTTTACTCAATACTCAATATATTTATTTGTCATATATACATGTACAATACACATACAATGAAATTCGGTCTGGTTCAATAACCATATCAACCCGGCCCCGGTCACTTGTGATTGATACCGGCGACCACACCGCATCAGAGTGAACAAATGGTTGGCCGGTGATTTCTGTCCCCAGCGATAGCCATTGACTTTTTAACCATACGGTCATGATAGATTATATCTACCGAAAGCTGCTCGATTCCAGTGATGCGGGATGCAAACTCAACTACAGTACACGATTTATGTCCTTTTTCTCCTTCTCCGTGGTGGTGTACCCATACCGGATAATAACAAAAAGAGCTGACTTATAGAATTGACCCATCACGGGGTACTAATCCCGAAGGACCTCAATCTGCGTAGAAAATAAATTCGCTGCTGTGCCTTTTTCACACACTGATGAACGTTTTCCCCCTATTTGAAGTGATTTGTGATATATGTAGGCCTACCAAAAACATTGAAGGAATTAACTATTTCAACTAACGGCCATGAATATCAGGTGAGGTGTTCATGAATGAGCTGTTTTTGTGAAAACCGACCCCATATTTTAGGTTGCTATAGGTAACCAGCCAACCTTAATACACTGACTGTTTTCCAATACGCTCGCAGTAAAAATAATATTCCGATAAAGCAATACATATTTATAAATTATAAATACAATAACATTATTTCTAAATAAATTGTGGACACGTTACCGAAACGGCCAACAAAATTGGTGGAATATTAACGGAGATAGCTTAAAAAACACGTCCAAAATGGTCGGTTTTCATGCGATTTGGAGCCGTTTGGCCTGGCTTTTACGGGATTTTTGGGACCAAAAGAAATTGTAATGGGGGTTGGGGGAGGGGGAACATCACACCAATCGTCACTCCAGTTTTCACCAATCTGTAATAGTTGAAACCCACTTTTTAAAGCGAGTGGAAAGAACAACAAGAATTACGAATGGATGTCATGAATTTGTGCTCTTGTGTATGTTCCCTGTGCGTTGCCACTCCATAGATTTTGTGGGTGCGAACGGTAAGGAAGGGTTCAATTTATTGTGAAAACAATGTAGGGCCTACACTTGGCGTTAAAATTGTTGTGTGTAAACCTATTATGCCAACATTTTTACAAACTCAAATGTGTACGATTTATAAACAATTTATTCCTTTTTATGTAGGCCTACCATAGTTTATTAAGACCCTTATATAGTACGTGTGTAATATGATCTGCATATAGATTCCTGTTTTTCCTAATTTAAAACTTCCATTAGCCAAACCTAAATGTATTAAAATTCTAATTAGTCAATCGAATTTTATATAGCCGTTATTGAACAATTTATACAATAATACTAATAATATAATACAGTCTATGATTATGAATACGAGTAAATTGAAACACTTTTAATGAATATATCAGTGGCATGGATTCAAGGGGGCCCAGCAGGCCCGCCAACCACCCTTCCCCCTCAACCCAATTCAGCAATGTGCTGCATTGTATGTATTGGAAAGATTAAATAAACATACCTCCATTAACACCTCAGGTCTGTGTCCGAATTCGTGGAGTTCATTTGAAGGAAGTCCGTGCTACAAATTCAACCGTGCTGCTGTTACTTGGCATGACGCACAGTATCGATGTGCGGATGAGGACGCAGCCTTGGCTACCATATCCACAGCAGAGTAAAATGATTTAATTCATGATCTTATAGTCATTTCATGTCAAAATTCTTGGATCGGTCTTAATGACATTCTTGTAGAGAATACATGACAGTGGTTAAGCAATATGAACCCTTTACTTTCTCCGGCAAGTGCACGTTGGTCAACTATAATAATTATATCACATATCATTTATTTTCACCATTTCAAATTTACAAATACGAAATAAAAATACAAACATAAAAAAAAAACGACTCAGTAGCACCTGGTAGGATAGCTCAAAAATAGGAAATGGCCATCTGTTTGGGAGATCTACCAACCGAAGAAACAAAAATATGAAACAGAAATATTAAAGTACTTAAAACTATATATAAACATGTTATTATTACAATTAACATTACTAGTATTATAATTGTCATTGTCATCATGTTAATTGTAATTATTATTACAATTAACATTACTAGTACGGTATTATAATTGTATAAATTAAAACTAGAATTAGAGTGATTGAAAACACAGCTTTACCCTTTCAATGACGAATGTTAAAAATGATTGCCAGATCATCTTTAGTACAACGTGCATTCTCATTTGCAAAGCACTTATAAAACTATATAAACTATTATTATTGCTATTAAAATCATTATTATTATCATTATTTTAATTAAAAATAGATTTATTGGAAGTTCGGCTTGACACCTTCAATAAAAGTGTTAAAACAAATTGCCAAATCATCTTTAATGTATACAACGTTGTAGTTGGTCGAAGAGACGAGGAATAAATCTACAGGTGTAATTTAACCTTAGTGCATTAACCAAAAGTAGGTAGCAATAATTATCAATATGCTTCGACTGTGAATTATGTGATAGTCATTATTAGAAACCTATTTGCATGAACGCAAGAAAAAGGTGACTTACGGTCATTATCAATATGCTTCGACTGTGAATTATGTGATAGGCCCTAATCATTATTAAGAAACCTATTTGCATGAACGCAAGAAAAATGTGACTTACGGTATTTACAGATTGGAAACAAGGTGAGTCGAACGATCAAGGTGCAGAAGATTGCGTCGAAATACAGTGCAGTGTAAGCAAAACCTGGAATGATAACGAGTGTGACGATAGAAATCCTGCATACGTCTGTGAAAAAGGCTAGTACAGTATTACTATATCCCATTCCCATTGGCTGTTAATAAGCTGGATTTGGAGTGTGGCGATGAATTTCGTCTTTACAGTGGTGGTTCAGTTTCAGACAAAAAAAACCCCTTCCCTCAGTAGTACAGTATGTCTGTCAAACATGGGTGGCACCAGGATTTGCCCGACGGGGTGGGGGGGGGGGGGCGAGGTCCCCCGACGAAGGGTTAGATTTCCCCGACGAAAGCAAAGTGGGCGTGGTCGAGCTTCGATTAAAAGTCTTCGACAGTGATCCAGAGGGCGAAGCCCCCGAAAATTTTGGCAATTTAGGGGTTTCAAAGGCTTATTTAATCGATTTTAGAGTCTACTAATATGTAGAAAATACACATAATTTATTTTTCTCCCCGACGAATTGTGTTTTTTCTCCCCGACGAGGGGGCCAGCTCTCCCCGACGGGGGCCCCCACCCCGCTGGCGCCACCCCTGCTGTCAAACTTGCCTGTAACTTGCCTGTAACTTCTGGGCCGGTAGAAAGCATTATGTGATTAAAAGGCCCACTTGCAGTAGAACACTTCGTTTGGTGGCGTGCTAAAAGTTTATCAACCAAGTAATCAATCTGTCGGGTCAGGCTCATTATAAACGTGCAATTGGTCTTTTAAAAATCAAGAAAAATAAAGTTCAATTAACAAACTAGGGTTTTCTTTAGAACGGAACTTTAATATGTCAAGAACAATTCAATAAAAATCGTAACATTTAACTTCAAATATTTTTTTCACAGCATACCCTTTAACATTACCAATACATTTGATATGCGATAACGTAAGTTACTGAACCAATGTTGAATAATAGGTTGTTGTAAGACGATTATCTATAACTGAGTGTAAAATGTACCTATAAATTACGGAGATGCTCTGGTAACAAATGACATAAATTTGTTAAACATACACTCAGTTCCAATGATAATCGCATTTTGTATGTAAATGTTAGTAACGTAAGTTTCATATAATTATGTAACACCGATCATAAGTCTATCATTGTAAAATAAAGCAAAATTATATTTTCTCTTCTTAATTGTGTGTATTTACAGTACATGTTATTAAAAATAAATGATAACCTCGCATTTAAAATAAGCACATTTTTCAAAGCTATCATAAATGACTATATAAAAGACTATTTTTGTCTAAAATCAACAAGAACATTTTATTTGTTTTTATTTATTTTAGGGTATGGTTTTTTTTTTGTTTTTTTTTTTTTTTTAAATCATTGAAGTAGTTGATAATATGTTATTTTTTTTAAGATAATGTAGTTAAGCCCCTATTTTTGCTCGTTCTTTCAATTTGATAAAGTTTTGTAACCTACGTTACTAGGATTACTCATCTAATAGAATATTACAAAGATTATTTGCAAACATATTTGTTGTCATCTTATCTATTTGATGTTGGAGAATGTTGATTAGGTAAATTTATTTAATGTGTAACGGTTGCTTTCATGAATTTACTCGTGATTATAATGTACACATAATATTTTATTGTAATATACGTTACCATCAACATAAACCAGAAATATATGCAATAGGAATAATTTCCATGAATGATAGCATTCCTATAGAGAGTCACTGTATGTTAGGATATATGTAAAAGAAAGTAAATATATCAGCCACTGCCCATGTTTTTATTAAATGATGTTTATTACATGCTATATCAACAATAACATACGTTACCGTGTGTTTAACATCGTGACTTTTCACAATGTAGTATTCCTTTCAACCAGGCCTAAGCTATTGCTTGAAATTTTCAATTTAACATTTAATTATAAATATCAACTATTTTGTTAACTAAATATAGTCGAGACACAGCCTATAATAAATACTTACCAAATTGCTTCACTTTAATGATGGGCGTAGGACCAACATTCGAGGGAAACATAAAGTTGGTAAACACAAGGTTCTGGGTGTCAATTGCTCAATGTCATTTTTTCTCAGAAGGTTTTAAGACTTTCATGTGTCGTTGGCGGCGTAAATAAAGTCATTTATAATAGTTCTATGCCCTCTATATTTCATTAATATGGATTAATATTCCAAAACGTAACGTAGTTGCTGTAACGTAAATTACCTTTTTAAATTACAATTACTAATTAAACATGATTACTTAACACCAATGATTATTTACTGACGCTGTATCCATGCTTATTACTTAACTACTTCTCACGTTTAGTTTGGTTCAAATTCTTGAATTGGTATATGAAGAAATCATGTAACGTATGTTTCACTGCTTAAAAGCGACAATCAAATTTTCAAGTTTAAGACCATATTTTGCATAGATGACTTTTCTACTTTCCCGAATTAACAATACAGTATTCATAACATCTTATACTAAGCAAATATTAGTTATTACCTTAAAGTTTTCCTGCAATAATATATGTTTTTCCTAGCAATTACGATTATGTAACGTAAATTACGTGCACTTGGCGACACGGATAAACTGTACCATAACCATACTAAACCCACCTCGATTTAAAAAACTTATAGTACAAATTGACAACCTTCCAACCAGCTTACAAATCGGTAACTATAAGCCCTGTGGTGCACAGCATTTATTGAATGGCAGATTGCTAAAACGGAATTTTTTATCTGGCGACACACGAATTTTGCATACTCATGACTATAAATATCGTCATAACTGTGTTGTTAGTTACCAAAACTCAATGAAATTTGGTACACTTTTCTAATATATTATGGTCTATTGAATTTTGGTAACACTTTCCACATTATTATCATATTTTGTCATTCCCAGTTGGTGAAACATGGGCGACCGGGTTTGCACGATTATAGTGAGCCTGACCCAGAATCAAATATCAGCTAAATAATTCAATGAGTAACCGGTCAATCAACCATCAACCACCCAATCTGTCAATCGATCGTTCGATTAGTCTATTGAGCTATCTATCGATCAATACATCGGTCAATCAAGATCAATCAGTCAATAGATCAAAATCAATCAATTAGTTCAACCACTCCGTTAATCCACTAATCAATCGATTATTAAGTCAACAATCAACTAACTAGCAAACCAATCAATCAACCAATGTGTTATTTTTCATTTCCTACCGGTACCATTATTATTACGTAAGCAAGCACATTACAAAATATTTTTGAACCAGATTATGGTAAATATATTAGATCATTGTAAAAAAAAAAACAACTCTGTTTTATAGCTAGTGTACAAGTGTCTTCTGTATTATATTTTTTTGTCAGATATGAAAATATGAACTTAAATTTATTCTTGATTGTATCCAATTTTAGAAGATACGACTTTAACCACAGCCCTCGCAACAACTTTGAAGCAAATTAAATATTTGAGTCCCATGTTATTGCACGTAATGCTTCTTTGGCACGCGAAATAATCTGTCTGTATAACTTGGGTATGCCTACACCCATTTTGGTTACAGTAGTTAAATGTAGCTGATTAAGGGTACACATATTTATACCTATTAATATAAAAGGATCTGCCTGTTATAGTTTATAATGTTGCAATATACAATTCGGTACCAAATAGACTGTTTTTCAATACCACATTTTATATTGCATTTAACCTAACTCCTCCCATCGTAACGGTGTCTATTCGATGGCCACTGTGCAAAGTTATTGATTGATGATGGGCATTACGACAGTGGGCTAATTAGGAAGACCAATATAGTTTTGGCAAGACTGCCATAAATGTAAAACTCTATAAAAGCAGTTGAGGTGATCATTGTTCTAGCTGTTAATAACGCAATCGGTAATTCTTTTAAGTGTCTGTAAGGCTTGCGATGATAACACAACTTAAATGCCTAGTTAAGATACAATTGTTCCATTTCAACCTTTATGAATTGCTGAAGATTTTATACTCGAGACTCATGATTACCGTATTTATTCGAAATCGGGAACTGATAATAAGATACAAATTTTTGAATATTTAAAAACTGGGGGAAATGGAGCGTAACAGCCCTTTTTGCACCTTTATCATCAGTGTTTGAGCATTCAAAACAATGTGTGTCATTAACCGTTTCCTAGTTTTTCGTCAAACACCCATTTTGTGTCTTAGAAAAATCAGTACAACATATCAACAATTCTCCGGAGTCTGGCTTTAAAGTTTATCAGGTGGTCAAATCAGATTATTCAAATAAACTCGGCGTACTCATTTAAATCTTTACGTATTAGTGGTGCTCATTCAGTCCCTGGATGGCAATAGAACAAGTCGTAATTTAACCATGTCTTCTGATAAAGGTAGCCCGCCGATCTACACTCCTCAGACGTCTAGGCTAACGAAAGATTCCGATTCCTTTTGGACACGTTTTGGAAGCTTGCCTATAGTGGAGGCTATTTCTAAAAATGTACTTCGGACTTACGATAGTGTTAAGGCCACACCAGTTGTTGGTATTGGAATGCGGATTGTGGAGGGAACTTGTCAAAGCGTGTTACAAGAAGTAGAAACTTACTCAAATTCACTTCCAGGTAACAAAATTTAAATTTAAGTTATTGTTAGGCTAATAATCAGTGTTTAAAACATTATCAAGGTCGCCCTCCAGAACACAGCTGCAAGAACTCTAACATTTACCAAGAAAATACACTCTCGTTGAAGATTAGTAACGTATATCTTACTGCTACTGATACCTTAAACTTAAATCTACACTTCTAATGCCAGGGAATGGAGACATGTGAACCTTGGAAAACAATATTTCACACTGTGCCGTTCCAACTTTTTGAATTGACTTGCCTCTTTGTATCCGCACGTCATCTTCTCGATTGATTAAATGAGACGACCAAAACAAACGATGTTTTCCCAGACTTTCAGGCTTACATAAAAAAAATCAAGCTCCATGCAAAGTATGGTTAATACTAATTGATGAGCATATAATAATAAATGGAGCCGCGTTAGTCTGGTAGAGTATGTCAGATTTTATAATGATACATAAAGTAAGCAATTCAATTATTTAAAATATTTCTTGATCCCAAATTTAATTTGAATTGGTTATTGTACCTCAAAATATAAATATACTGAATACAAATTATTTTTACAGCGAGGTTTCTAGACGATGTGGGTTGTGGCTTGTTGTTTGCCGTTGAAAAGAATTTTCCAATCGTTCAGAAAACACCAGAGGAGGTAAATAACACATATTCAAATAATAACAGCGCCTTATATAGTAATAGCATACTGAAATCCATTTACTACAAGCCATAGGAATGGCTTAGTACACATGAACATTACTATTCATTTAACCCAGCCGCCCCACCTTACCTTTTAAAAATGGGGAAAACAACATTGCATTCAAATTTATATATGAGTGTTATCTTGATATCATAGCCAAAAACTATAGAACCTCAGACGATGCTGGTGTTGATGTGGTTTGGACCTCTCGATTTCAGTTTGTGTTATGAGAGACAATGAAAAAATGGTATATAATTTGGAAACCGGTCATATGGGACCAACATAAATACTAATTTTACTTAAATATGGTCTTGTTTCAATATATATGGACGTCGAGGCATTACATAATAATAGGAATTAAACAATGATTATTTAACTACATTGTAATGATTATTAGCAAATAGTGTTTTGTTGTTGAAAGATCGGCAAGGATATTCAAACTAAGGTGAACCATGGAGCCGAGACATTCGTTCAGTCATTAGCTGGGCAACTCGTCCTCTCCGGCCTGGAGTTTGCAGTGTCAGCTTCAGAATCTGTCTATAATATGATTGACACGGTTGAGAAAGAGACCGTAAGTCAACCTCAAGAAAGTGATGGAGAAATAACACCAGGAGGAGGAAGACAAACGACAATCGACGAGCTGTGGGGTATAAAAGTAAGTATAGTGCTCTGAAGGTAGAATTTCGTCATTTCCAGCACATATCTTTATTTTAAATGCTGATTCATAAGTGATTACTAATAGCTATAAAATATTATTTATTGTTATTTTCAGGAAGAAAATAAACCAGAAAACCTATCGATTATTCGCAGGTCTTTCCGAAACCTAAGACGCTTTGTCGCAACACCATTCTATTTGTTGGTATGTATTATTTCAAACCTACGAAACACTGTAAATTAAAGAACAGCTTGTTCGAAGTTTGTCTAAATTCAGAAACTTGTAATGTTTAATCCATTTCCGTTCATGTTGTGTTATCTTGATTGTCATGCACCTTTATTTACAGACAATGATATTAAAAGGAATCTATAACTGGGTGAAAGACTTTGACAATACGTTAGATCCTGAAAAACGGAAGGAAATAGAAGGAAGGCGGAAGTTAACAGCAAGACGATACTATAGTAATTCGTTGTCTAGCAGAGTGTTGAATGCGGTTCCACCACTTAAATTCGCTTTTAAGATGGCTGGTATAATCGATATTAGTAAGCTGCTGTGCCTTACTGGAAAGGGTATGGTTGGTAAATTTGATTTTCATAATGACATTAAACCAATCACAGCCACTGAATAATGTGTATTTAATTCAGGACCATAAGGAATTGTTGTTGTGTGAATAGGCTTAGTCTTAATAGTGATTTTTGTGTAAAATCCCAACTACCGTAAATATTTACTACAATATGATGAATTTATGAAACCTCAGTGATGTTCATCCAAATAATATATTGATAGGAAGTTTATTTTTTGTTTTGTTTTTGCTTAATGATTTGAATTTAAGCAAGCAGCATAGTTATAATTATAAAAAAAATATATGTTGAGAACTCGGATAGAAATTTACATAATCGTTAATGCGTCTATAGCTCAACATATGGTTAGAGAGATATATTCTTTCCAGTGCGATACAAATTATATATTTTCTTGTAGAAAGTATAGATACAAGTCCTGTAAAGTCATCCAATGATCGTGGAACGAAACGAGGCTATTCCGAGTACACCAGTGACGACTGTGAATTCGATCCAGATACTTACAAGTCTAGTGAAGATGAAGATTATGTGGTGAGTCGATTTCATTAAGCCACAGGCCCTATATTAAGCCGAATCACCATTCCCACTCAAAAAAGTTGTTTTGGGGACGGCCGCTTCCCAGATGCTGACATAGGCCTATGCAGTGGTGGCGCCAGCAACACCCTTTGCATTGTCGAAAAGGCCTGGACCTCGTTTGACGACGATGTATAGAAAAGCACAATTGGGCCATACAAATTATCCAACGTGAACCCTACCAGGTTTCCAGGACCCTGACCGAAGTCGGCAACCCCTTGGTTCGGACCCCTCTGTATAGGACATGTCGGACCCACTGTCGGCAAGTTTCTGAAGCCACCGCTTGGTTTATAGGTATTTTTCCGGGGCGAATTCAGAATTTTTCAAACGTGGGGCACAACAAGTTCAGAATATGATAGTGAGTAGCACATAGCATTAATATGCATTGAAATTTTTAAAATAGCAAAACCGGGGGGGGGGGGTGCCCCCCCCCCACTGGATCCGCCCCCGTTTTTTTTTTTTTTAAAAATTAGGGGGG